>NW_028115302.1:0-77868 GCF_964273445.1 Streptopelia decaocto | reverse complement strand
AAGAGAATTTCAACAATTTTGAGAGGGATTTGAAAAGTTTCAATGGGAATGGGAAGAATTGGGACAAAAATTGGAAAATTTTTAAGGGACTTTGAAAAAATTTCAACTGGAATTTTAGCCATTTTTTTATGTGAAATTGTAAACATGTGGACATGGATTTGAAAATTCTAGAGAGAATTTTAAAAGCTTCAAGAGAATTTCAACAATTTTGAGTTGAAAAGTTTCAATGGGAATGGGAAGAATTGGGACAAAAATTGGAAAATTTTTCAGGGACTTTGAAAAAATTTCAACTGGAATTTTAGCCATTTTTTGACGTGAAATTGTAAACATGTGGCCATGGATTTTGAAAATTCTAGAGAGAATTTTAAAAGCTTCAAGAGAATTTCAACAATTTTGAGAGGGATTTGAAAAGTTTCAATGGGAATGGGAAGAATTGGGACAAAAATTGGAAAATTTTAAGGGACTTTGAAAAAATTTCAACTGGAATTTTAGCAATTTTTTGACGTGAAATTGTAAACATGTGGACATGGATTTTGAAAATTCTAGAGAGAATTTTAAAAGCTTCAAGAGAATTTCAACAATTTTGAGAGGGATTTGAAAAGTTTCAATGGGAATGGGAAGAATTGGGACAAAATTGGAAAATTTTTAAGGGACTTTGAAAAAATTTCAACTGGAATTTTAGCAATTTTTTTATGTGAAATTGTAAACATGTGGACATGGATTTTGAAAATTCTAGAGAGAATTTTAAAAGCTTCAAGAGAATTTCAACAATTTTGAGAGGGATTTGAAAAGTTTCAATGGGAATGGGAAGAATTGGGACAAAATTTGAAAATTTTTAAGGGACTTTGAAAAAATTTCAACTGGAATTTTAGCCATTTTTTGATGTGAAATTGTAAACATGTGGCCATGGATTTTGAAAATTCTAGAGAGAATTTTAAAAGCTTCAAGAGAATTTCAACAATTTTGAGAGGGATTTGAAAAGTTTCAATGGGAATGGGAAGAATTGGGACAAAAATTGGAAAATTTTTAAGGGACTTTGAAAAAATTTCAACTGGAATTTTAGCCATTTTTTGACGTGAAATTGTAAACATGTGGACATGGATTTTGAAAATTCTAGAGAGAATTTTTAAAGCTTCAACAGAATTTCAACAATTTTGAGAGGGATTTGAAAAGTTTCAATGGGAATGGGAAGAATTGGGACAAAAATTGGAAAATTTTTAAGGGACTTTGAAAAAATTTCAACTGGAATTTTAGCCATTTTTTGACGTGAAATTGTAAACATGTGGACATGGATTTTGAAAATTCTAGAGAGAATTTTAAAAGCTTCAAGAGAATTTCAACAATTTTGAGAGGGATTTGAAAAGTTTCAATGGGAATGGGAAGAATTGGGACAAAAATTGGAAAATTTTTAAGGGACTTTGAAAAAATTTCAACTGGAATTTTAGCCATTTTTTGACGTGAAATTGTAAACATGTGGCCATGGATTTTGAAAATTCTAGAGAGAATTTTAAAGCTTCAACAGAATTTCAACAATTTTGAGAGGGATTTGAAAAGTTTCAATGGGAATGGGAAGAATTGGGACAAAAATTGGAAAACTTTTAAGGGACTTTGAAAAAATTTCAACTGGAATTTTAGCCATTTTTTGACGTGAAATTGTAAACATGTGGACATGGATTTTGAAAATTCTAGAGAGAATTTTAAAAGCTTCAAGAGAATTTCAACAATTTGGAGAGGGATTTGAAAAGTTTCAATGGGAATGGGAAGAATTGGGACAAAATTGGAAAATTTTTAAGGGACTTTGAAAAAATTTCAACTGGAATTTTAGCCATTTTTTGACGTGAAATTGTAAACATGTGGCCATGGATTTTGAAAATTCTAGAGAGAATTTTAAAAGCTTCAAGAGAATTTCAACAATTTTGAGAGGGATTTGAAAAGTTTCAATGGGAATGGGAAGAATTGGGACAAAAATTGGAAAATTTTTAAGGGACTTTGAAAAAATTTCAACTGGAATTTTAGCCATTTTTTATGTGAAATTGTAAACATGTGGACATGGATTTTGAAAATTCTAGAGAGAATTTTAAAAGCGTCAAGAGAATTTCAACAATTTTGAGAGGGATTTGAAAGTTTCAATGGGAATGGGAAGAATTGGGACAAAATTAGAAAATTTTTAAGGGACTTTGAAAAAATTTCAACTGGAATTTTAGCCATTTTTTGACGTGAAATTGTAAACATGTGGACATGGATTTTGAAAATTCTAGAGAGAATTTTAAAAGCTTCAACAGAATTTCAACAATTTTGAGAGGGATTTGAAAAGTTTCAATGGGAATGGGAAGAATTGGGACAAAAATTGGAAAATTTTTAAGGGACTTTGAAAAAATTTCAACTGGAATTTTAGCCATTTTTTGACGTGAAATTGTAAACATGTGGACATGGATTTTGAAAATTCTAGAGAGAATTTTAAAAGCTTCAAGAGAATTTCAACAATTTTGAGAGGGATTTGAAAAGTTTCAATGGGAATGGGAAGAATTGGGACAAAAATTGGAAAACTTTTAAGGGACTTTGAAAAAATTTCAACTGGAATTTTAGCCATTTTTTGACGTGAAATTGTAAACATGTGGACATGGATTTTGAAATTCTAGAGAGAATTTTAAAACCTTCAACAGAATTTCAACAATTTTGAGAGGGATTTGAAAAGTTTCAATGGGAATGGGAAGAATTGGGACAAAAATTGGAAAATTTTTAAGGGACTTTGAAAAAATTTCAGCTGGAATTTTAGCCATTTTTTATGTGAAATTGTAAACATGTGGACATGGATTTTGAAAATTCTAGAGAGAATTTTAAAAGCTTCAACAGAATTTCAACAATTTTGAGAGGGATTTGAAAAGTTTCAATGGGAATGGGAAGAATTGGGACAAAAATTGGAAAATTTTTAAGGGACTTTGAAAAAATTTCAACTGGAATTTTAGCAATTTTTTGACGTGAAATTGTAAACATGTGGACATGGATTTTGAAAATTCTAGAGAGAATTTTAAAAGCTTCAACAGAATTTCAACACTTTTGAGAGGGATTTGAAAAGTTTCAATGGGAATGGGAAGAATTGGGACGAAAAATTGGAAAATTTTTAAGGGACTTTGAAAAAATTTCAACTGGAATTTTAGCCATTTTTTGACGTGAAATTGTAAACATGTGTCCATGGGATTTGAAAATTCTAGAGAGAATTTTAAAAGCTTCAAGAGAATTTCAACAATTTTGAGAGGGATTTGAAAAGTTTCAATGGGAATGGGAAGAATTGGGACAGAAAATTGGAAAATTTTTAAGGGACTTTGAAAAAATTTCAACTGGAATTTTAGCCATTTTTGACAGTGAAATTGTAAACCTGTGGACATGGATTTTGAAAATTCTAGAGAGAATTTTAAAAGCTTCAAGAGAATTTCAACAATTTTGAGAGGGATTTGAAAAGTTTCAATGGGTATGGGAAGAATTGGGACAAAAATTGGAAAATTTTTAAGGGACTTTGAAAAAATTTCAACTGGAATTTTAGCCATTTTTTGAAGTGAAATTGTAAACATGTGGCCATGGATTTTGAAAATTCTAGAGAGAATTTTAAAAGCTTCAAGAGAATTTCAACAATTTTGAGAGGGATTTGAAAAGTTTCAATGGGAATGGGAAGAATTGGGACAAAAATTGGAAAATTTTTAAGGGACTTTGAAAAAATTTCAACTGGAATTTTAGCCATTTTTTGACGTGAAATTGTAAACATGTGGCCATGGATTTTGAAAATTCTAGAGAGAATTTTAAAAGCTTCAAGAGAATTTCAACAATTTTGAGAGGGATTTGAAAAGTTTCAATGGGAATGGGAAGAATTGGGACAAAAATTGGAAAATTTTTAAGGGACTTTGAAAAAATTTCAACTGGAATTTTAGCCATTTTTTACGTGAAATTGTAAACATGTGTCCATGGATTTGGAAAATTCTAGAGAGAATTTTAAAAGCTTCAAGAGAATTTCAACAATTTTGAGAGGGATTTGAAAAGTTTCAATGGGAATGGGAAGAATTGGGACAAAAATTGGAAAATTTTTCAGGGACTTTGAAAAAATTTCAACTGGAATTTTAGCCATTTTTTGACGTGAAATTGTAAACATGTGGACATGGATTTTGAAAATTCTAGAGAGAATTTTAAAAGCTTCAAGAGAATTTCAACAATTTTGAGAGGGATTTGAAAAGTTTCAATGGGAATGGGAAGAATTGGGACAAAAATTGGAAAATTTTTAAGGGACTTTGAAAAAATTTCAACTGGAATTTTAGCAATTTTTTTATGTGAAATTGTAAACATGTGGCCATGGATTTTGAAAATTCTAGAGAGAATTTTAAAAGCTTCAAGAGAATTTCAACAATTTTGAGAGGGATTTGAAAAGTTTCAATGGGAATGGGAAGAATTGGGACAAAAATTGGAAAATTTTTAAGGGACTTTGAAAAAATTTCAACTGGAATTTTAGCCATTTTTTGACGTGAAATTGTAAACATGTGGACATGGATTTTGAAAATTCTAGAGAGAATTTTAAAAGCTTCAAGAGAATTTCAACAATTTTGAGAGGGATTTGAAAAGTTTCAATGGGAATGGGAAGAATTGGGACAAAAATTGGAAAACTTTTAAGGGACTTTGAAAAAATTTCAACTGGAATTTTAGCCATTTTTTGACGTGAAATTGTAAACATGTGGACATGGATTTTGAAAATTCTAGAGAGAATTTTAAAAGCTTCAAGAGAATTTACACAATTTTGAGAGGGATTTGAAAAGTTTCAATGGGAATGGGAAGAATTGGGACAAAAATTGGAAAATTTTTAAGGGACTTTGAAAAATTTCAACTGGAATTTTAGCAATTTTTTATGTGAAATTGTAAACATGTGGACATGGATTTTGAAAATTCTAGAGAGAATTTTAAAAGCTTCAACAGAATTTCAACAATGTTGAGAGGGATTTGAAAAGTTTCAATGGGAATGGGAAGAATTGGGACAAAAATTGGAAAATTTTTCAGGGACTTTGAAAAAATTTCAACTGGAATTTTAGCCATTTTTTGACGTGAAATTGTAAACATGTGGCCATGGATTTTGAAAATTCTAGAGAGAATTTTAAAAGCTTCAAGAGAATTTCAACAATTTTGAGAGGGATTTGAAAAGTTTCAATGGGAATGGGAAGAATTGGGACAAAAATTGGAAAATTTTTAAGGGACTTTGAAAAAATTTCAACTGGAATTTTAGCAATTTTTTGACGTGAAATTGTAAACATGTGGACATGGATTTTGAAAATTCTAGAGAGAATTTTAAAAGCTTCAAGAGAATTTCAACAATTTTGAGAGGGATTTGAAAAGTTTCAATGGGAAATGGGAAGAATTGGGACAAAAATTGGAAAATTTTTAAGGGACTTTGAAAAAATTTCAACTGGAATTTTAGCAATTTTTTTATGTGAAATTGTAAACATGTGGACATGGATTTTGAAAATTCTAGAGAGAATTTTAAAAGCTTCAAGAGAATTTCAACAATTTTGAGAGGGATTTGAAAAGTTTCAATGGGAATGGGAAGAATTGGGACAAAATTTGAAAATTTTTAAGGGACTTTGAAAAAATTTCAACTGGAATTTTTAGCCATTTTTTGATGTGAAATTGTAAACATGTGGCCATGGATTTTGAAAATTCTAGAGAGAATTTTAAAAGCTTCAAGAGAATTTCAACAATTTTGAGAGGGATTTGAAAAGTTTCAATGGGAATGGGAAGAATTGGGACAAAAATTGGAAAATTTTTAAGGGACTTTGAAAAAATTTCAACTGGAATTTTAGCCATTTTTTGACGTGAAATTGTAAACATGTGGACATGGATTTTGAAAATTCTAGAGAGAATTTTTAAAGCTTCAAGAGAATTTCAACAATTTTGAGAGGGATTTGAAAAGTTTCAATGGGAATGGGAAGAATAGGGACAAAAATTGGAAAATTTTTAAGGGACTTTGAAAAAATTTCAACTGGAATTTTAGCCATTTTTGACGTGAAATTGTAAACATGTGGACATGGATTTTGAAAATTCTAGAGAGAATTTTAAAAGCTTCAAGAGAATTTCAACAATATTGAGAGGGATTTGAAAAGTTTCAATGGGAATGGGAAGAATTGGGACAAAAATTGGAAAATTTTTAAGGGACTTTGAAAAAATTTCAACTGGAATTTTAGCCATTTTTTGACGTGAAATTGTAAACATGTGGCCATGGATTTTGAAAATTCTAGAGAGAATTTTAAAAGCTTCAACAGAATTTCAACAATTTTGAGAGGATTTGAAAAGTTTCAATGGGAATGGGAAGAATTGGGACAAAAATTGGAAAACTTTTAAGGGACTTTGAAAAAATTTCAACTGGAATTTTAGCCATTTTTTGACGTGAAATTGTAAACATGTGGACATGGATTTTGAAAATTCTAGAGAGAATTTTAAAAGCTTCAAGAGAATTTCAACAATTTGGAGAGGGATTTGAAAAGTTTCAATGGGAATGGGAAGAATTGGGACAAAAATTGGAAAATTTTTAAGGGACTTTGAAAAAATTTCAACTGGAATTTTAGCCATTTTTTGACGTGAAATTGTAAACATGTGGACATGGATTTTGAAAATTCTAGAGAGAATTTTAAAAGCTTCAAGAGAATTTCAACAATTTTGAGAGGGATTTGAAAAGTTTCAATGGGAATGGGAAGAATTGGACAAAAATTGGAAAATTTTTAAGGGACTTTGAAAAAATTTCAACTGGAATTTTAGCCATTTTTTATGTGAAATTGTAAACATGTGGACATGGATTTTGAAAATTCTAGAGAGAATTTTAAAAGCGTCAAGAGAATTTCAACAATTTTGAGAGGGATTTGAAAAGTTTCAATGGGAATGGGAAGAATTGGGACAAAATTAGAAAATTTTTAAGGGACTTTGAAAAAATTTCAACTGGAATTTTAGCCATTTTTTGACGTGAAATTGTAAACATGTGGACATGGATTTTGAAAATTCTAGAGAGAATTTTAAAAGCTTCAACAGAATTTCAACAATTTTGAGAGGGATTTGAAAAGTTTCAATGGGAATGGGAAGAATTGGGACAAAAATTGGAAAATTTTTAAGGGACTTTGAAAAAATTTCAACTGGAATTTTAGCCATTTTTTGACGTGAAATTGTAAACATGTGGACATGGATTTTGAAAATTCTAGAGAGAATTTTAAAAGCTTCAAGAGAATTTCAACAATTTTGAGAGGGATTTGAAAAGTTTCAATGGGAATGGGAAGAATTGGGACAAAAATTGGAAAACTTTTAAGGGACTTTGAAAAAATTTCAACTGGAATTTTAGCAATTTTTTGACGTGAAATTGTAAACATGTGGACATGGATTTTGAAAATTCTAGAGAGAATTTTAAAAGCTTCAACAGAATTTCAACAATTTTGAGAGGGATTTGAAAAGTTTCAATGGGAATGGGAAGAATTGGGACAAAAATTGGAAAATTTTTAAGGGACTTTGAAAAAATTTCAGCTGGAATTTTAGCCATTTTTTATGTGAAATTGTAAACATGTGGACATGGATTTTGAAAATTCTAGAGAGAATTTTAAAAGCTTCAAGAGAATTTCAACAATTTTGAGAGGGATTTGAAAAGTTTCAATGGGAATGGGAAGAATTGGGACAAAAATTGGAAAATTTTTAAGGGACTTTGAAAAAATTTCAACTGGAATTTTAGCAATTTTTTGACGTGAAATTGTAAACATGTGGACATGGATTTTGAAAATTCTAGAGAGAATTTTAAAAGCTTCAACAGAATTTCAACACTTTTGAGAGGATTTGAAAAGTTTCAATGGGAATGGGAAGATTTGGGACAAAAATTGGAAAACTTTTAAGGGACTTTGAAAAAATTTCAACTGGAATTTTAGCCATTTTTTTATGTGAAATTGTAAACATGTTGAAGTGGATTTTGAAAATTCTAGAGAGAATTTTAAAAGCTTCAAGAGAATTTCAACAATTTTGAGAGGGATTTGAAAAGTTTCAATGGGAATGGGAAGAATTGGGACAAAAATTGGAAAATTTTTAAGGGACTTTGAAAAAATTTCAACTGGAATTTTAGCCATTTTTTGACATGAAATTGTAAACATGTGGACATGGATTTTGAAAATTCTAGAGAGAATTTTAAAAGCTTCAAGAGAATTTCAACAATTTTGAGAGGGATTTGAAAAGTTTCAATGGGTATGGGAAGAATTGGGACAAAAATTGGAAAATTTTTAAGGGACTTTGAAAAAATTTCAACTGGAATTTTAGCCATTTTTTGAAGTGAAATTGTAAACATGTGGCCATGGATTTTGAAAATTCTAGAGAGAATTTTAAAAGCTTCAAGAGAATTTCAACAATTTTGAGAGGGATTTGAAAAGTTTCAATGGGAATGGGAAGAATTGGGACAAAAATTGGAAAATTTTTAAGGGACTTTGAAAAAATTTCAACTGGAATTTTAGCCATTTTTTGACGTGAAATTGTAAACATGTGGCCATGGATTTTGAAAATTCTAGAGAGAATTTTAAAAGCTTCAAGAGAATTTCAACAATTTTGAGAGGGATTTGAAAAGTTTCAATGGGAATGGGAAGAATTGGGACAAAAATTGGAAAATTTTTCAGGGACTTTGAAAAAATTTCAACTGGAATTTTAGCCATTTTTTGACGTGAAATTGTAAACATGTGGACATGGATTTTGAAAATTCTAGAGAGAATTTTAAAAGCTTCAAGAGAATTTCAACAATTTTGAGAGGGATTTGAAAAGTTTCAATGGGAATGGGAAGAATTGGGACAAAAATTGGAAAATTTTTAAGGGACTTTGAAAAAATTTCAACTGGAATTTTAGCAATTTTTTTATGTGAAATTGTAAACATGTGGCCATGGATTTTGAAAATTCTAGAGAGAATTTTAAAAGCTTCAACAGAATTTCAACAATTTTGAGAGGGATTTGAAAAGTTTCAATGGGAATGGGAAGAATTGGGACAAAAATTGGAAAATTTCTAAGGGACTTTGAAAAAATTTCAACTGGAATTTTAGCCATTTTTTGACGTGAAATTGTAAACATGTGGACATGGATTTTGAAAATTCTAGAGAGAATTTTTAAAGCTTCAAGAGAATTTCAACAATTTTGAGAGGGATTTGAAAAGTTTCAATGGGAATGGGAAGAATTGGGACAAAAATTGGAAAATTTTTAAGGGACTTTGAAAAAATTTCAACTGGAATTTTAGCCATTTTTTACGTGAAATTGTAAACATGTGGACATGGATTTTGAAAATTCTAGAGAGAATTTTTAAAGCTTCAACAGAATTTCAACAATTTTGAGAGGGATTTGAAAAGTTTCAATGGGAATGGGAAGAATTGGGACAAAAATTGGAAAATTTTGAAGGGACTTTGAAAAAATTTCAACTGGAATTTTAGCCATTTTTTTATGTGAAATTGTAAACATGTGGCCATGGATTTTGAAAATTCTAGAGAGAATTTTAAAAGCTTCAAGAGAATTTCAACAATTTTGAGAGGGATTTGAAAAGTTTCAATGGGAATGGGAAGAATTGGGACAAAAATTGGAAAATTTTTAAGGGACTTTGAAAAAATTTCAACTGGAATTTTAGCCATTTTTTGACGTGAAATTGTAAACATGTGACATGGATTTTGAAAATTCTAGAGAGAATTTTAAAAGCTTCAAGAGAATTTCAACAATTTTGAGAGGGATTTGAAAAGTTTCAATGGGAATGGGAAGAATTGGGACAAAAATTGGAAAATTTTTAAGGGACTTTGAAAAAATTTCAACTGGAATTTTAGCCATTTTTTGACGTGAAATTGTAAACATGTGGACATGGATTTTGAAAATTCTAGAGAGAATTTTAAAAGCTTCAAGAGAATTTCAACAATTTTGAGAGGGATTTGAAAAGTTTCAATGGGAATGGGAAGAATTGGGACAAAAATTGGAAAACTTTTAAGGGACTTTGAAAAAATTTCAACTGGAATTTTAGCCATTTTTTGACGTGAAATTGTAAACATGTGGACATGGATTTTGAAAATTCTAGAGAGAATTTTAAAAGCTTCAAGAGAATTTACACAATTTTGAGAGGGATTTGAAAAGTTTCAATGGGAATGGGAAGAATTGGGACAAAAATTGGAAAATTTTTAAGGGACTTTGAAAAAATTTCAACTGGAATTTTAGCAATTTTTTATGTGAAATTGTAAACATGTGGACATGGATTTTGAAAATTCTAGAGAGAATTTTAAAAGCTTCAAGAGAATTTCAACAATTTTGAGAGGGATTTGAAAAGTTTCAATGGGAATGGGAAGAATTGGGACAAAAATTGGAAAATTTTTAAGGGACTTTGAAAAAATTTCAACTGGAATTTTAGCCATTTTTGACGTGAAATTGTAAACATGTGGCCATGGATTTTGAAAATTCTAGAGAGAATTTTAAAAGCTTCAAGAGAATTTCAACAATTTTGAGAGGGATTTGAAAAGTTTCAATGGGAATGGGAAGAATTGGGACAAAAATTGGAAATTTTTAAGGGACTTGAAAAAATTTCAACTGGAATTTTAGCAATTTTTTGACGTGAAATTGTAAACATGTGGACATGGATTTTGAAAATTCTAGAGAGAATTTTAAAAGCTTCAAGAGAATTTCAACAATTTTGAGAGGGATTTGAAAAGTTTCAATGGGAATGGGAAGAATTGGGACAAAAATTGGAAAATTTTTAAGGGACTTTGAAAAAATTTCAACTGGAATTTTAGCAAATTTTTTATGTGAAATTGTAAACATGTGGACATGGATTTTTGAAAATTCTAGAGAGAATTTTAAAAGCTTCAAGAGAATTTCAACAATTTTGAGAGGGATTTGAAAAGTTTCAATGGGAATGGGAAGAATGGGGACAAAATTTGAAAATTTTTAAGGGACTTTGAAAAAATTTCAACTGGAATTTTAGCCATTTTTTGATGTGAAATTGTAAACATGTGGCCATGGATTTTGAAAATTCTAGAGAGAATTTTAAAAGCTTCAAGAGAATTTCAACAATTTTGAGAGGGATTTGAAAAGTTTCAATGGGAATGGGAAGAATTGGGACAAAAATTGGAAAATTTTTCAGGGACTTTGAAAAAATTTCAACTGGAATTTTAGCCATTTTTTGACGTGAAATTGTAAACATGTGGACATGGATTTTGAAAATTCTAGAGAGAATTTTAAAAGCTTCAAGAGAATTTCAACAATTTTGAGAGGGATTTGAAAAGTTTCAATGGGAATGGGAAGAATTGGGACAAAAATTGGAAAATTTTTAAGGGACTTTGAAAAAATTTCAACTGGAATTTTAGCAATTTTTTGACGTGAAATTGTAAACATGTGGCCATGGATTTTGAAAATTCTAGAGAGAATTTTAAAAGCTTCAAGAGAATTTCAACAATTTTGAGAGGGATTTGAAAAGTTTCAATGGGAATGGGAAGAATTGGGACAAAAATTGGAAAATTTTTAAGGGACTTTGAAAAAATTTCAACTGGAATTTTAGCAATTTTTTGACGTGAAATTGTAAACATGTGGCCATGGATTTTGAAAATTCTAGAGAGAATTTTAAAAGCTTCAACAGAATTTCAACAATTTTGAGAGGGATTTGAAAAGTTTCAATGGGAATGGGAAGAATTGGGACAAAAATTGGAAAACTTTTAAGGGACTTTGAAAAAATTTCAACTGGAATTTTAGCCATTTTTTATGTGAAATTGTAAACATGTGGACATGGATTTTGAAAATTCTAGAGAGAATTTTAAAAGCTTCAAGAGAATTTCAACAATTTTGAGAGGGATTTGAAAAGTTTCAATGGGAATGGGAAGAATTGGGACAAAAATTGGAAAATTTTAAGGGACTTTGAAAAAATTTCAACTGGAATTTTAGCAATTTTTATGTGAAATTGTAAACATGTGGACATGGATTTTGAAAATTCTAGAGAGAATTTTAAAACCGTCAAGAGAATTTCAACAATTTTGAGAGGGATTTGAAAAGTTTCAATGGGAATGGGAAGAATTGGGACAAAAATTGGAAAATTTTTAAGGGACTTTGAAAAAATTTCAACTGGAATTTAGCCATTTTTTGACGTGAAATTGTAAACATGTGGCCATGGATTTTGAAAATTCTAGAGAGAATTTTAAAAGCTTCAAGAGAATTTCAACAATTTTGAGAGGGACTTGAAAAGTTTCAATGGGAATGGGAAGAATTGGGACAAAAATTGGAAATTTTTAAGGACTTTGAAAAAATTTCAACTGGAATTTTAGCAATTTTTTTATATGAAATTGTAAACATGTGGCCATGGATTTTGAAAATTCTAGAGAGAATTTTAAAAGCTTCAAGAGAATTTCAACAATTTCGAGAGGGATTTGAAAAGTTTCAATGGGAATGGGAAGAATTGGGACAAAAATTGGAAAATTTTTAAGGGACTTTGAAAAAATTTCAACTGGAATTTTAGCAATTTTTTTATGTGAAATTGTAAACATGTGGACATGGATTTTGAAAATTCTAGAGAGAATTTTAAAAGCTTCAAGAGAATTTCAACAATTTTGAGAGGGATTTGAAAAGTTTCAATGGGAATGGGAAGAATTGGGACAAAAATTGGAAAATTTTTCAGGGACTTTGAAAAAATTTCAACTGGAATTTTAGCCATTTTTTGACGTGAAATTGTAAACATGTGGACATGGATTTTGAAAATTCTAGAGAGAATTTTTAAAGCTTCAAGAGAATTTCAACAATTTTGAGAGGGATTTGAAAAGTTTCAATGGGAATGGGAAGAATTGGGACAAAAATTGGAAAATTTTTAAGGGACTTTGAAAAAATTTCAACTGGAATTTTAGCAATTTTTTGACGTGAAATTGTAAACATGTGGCCATGGATTTTGAAAATTCTAGAGAGAATTTTAAAAGCTTCAAGAGAATTTCAACAATTTTGAGAGGGATTTGAAAAGTTTCAATGGGAATGGGAAGAATTGGGACAAAAATTGGAAAATTTTTAAGGGACTTTGAAAAAAATTTCAACTGGAATTTTAGCAATTTTTTGACGTGAAATTGTAAACATGTGGCCATGGATTTTGAAAATTCTAGAGAGAATTTTAAAAGCTTCAACAGAATTTCAACAATTTTGAGAGGGATTTGAAAAGTTTCAATGGGAATGGGAAGAATTGGGACAAAAATTGGAAAACTTTTAGGGACTTTGAAAAAATTTCAACTGGAATTTTAGCCATTTTTTGACGTGAAATTGTAACATGTGGACATGGATTTTGAAAATTCTAGAGAGAATTTTAAAAGCTTCAAGAGAATTTCAACAATTTTGAGAGGGATTTGAAAAGTTCAATGGGAATGGGAAGAATTGGGACAAAAATTGGAAAATTTTTAAGGGACTTTGAAAAAATTTCAACTGGAATTTTAGCCATTTTTTTATGTGAAATTGTAAACATGTGGACATGGATTTTGAAAATTCTAGAGAGAATTTTAAAAGCTTCAAGAGAATTTCAACAATTTTGAGAGGGATTTGAAAAGTTTCAATGGGAATGGGAAGAATTGGGACAAAAATTGGAAAATTTTAAGGGACTTTGAAAAATTTCAACTGGAATTTTAGCAATTTTTTATGTGAAATTGTAAACATGTGGACATGGATTTTGAAAATTCTAGAGAGAATTTTAAAACCGTCAAGAGAATTTCAACAATTTTGAGAGGGATTTGAAAAGTTTCAATGGGAATGGGAAGAATTGGGACAAAAATTGGAAAATTTTTAAGGGACTTTGAAAAAATTTCAACTGGAATTTTAGCCATTTTTTGACGTGAAATTGTAAACATGTGGCCATGGATTTTGAAAATTCTAGAGAGAATTTTTAAAAGCTTCAAGAGAATTTCAACAATTTTGAGAGGGACTTGAAAAGTTTCAATGGGAATGGGAAGAATTGGGACAAAAATTGGAAAACTTTTAAGGGACTTTGAAAAAATTTCAACTGGAATTTTAGCCATTTTTTGACGTGAAATTGTAAACATGTGGACATGGATTTTGAAAATTCTAGAGAGAATTTTAAAAGCTTCAAGAGAATTTCAACAATTTGGAGAGGGATTTGAAAAGTTTCAATGGGAATGGGAAGAATTGGGACAAAAATTGGAAAATTTTTAAGGGACTTTGAAAAAATTTCAACTGGAATTTTAGCCATTTTTTTATGTGAAATTGTAAACATGTGGACATGGATTTTGAAAATTCTAGAGAGAATTTTAAAAGCTTCAAGAGAATTTCAACAATTTTGAGAGGGATTTGAAAAGTTTCAATGGGAATGGGAAGAATTGGACAAAAATTGGAAAATTTTAAGGGACTTTGAAAAAATTTCAACTGGAATTTTAGCAATTTTTTATGTGAAATTGTAAACATGTGGACATGGATTTTGAAAATTCTAGAGAGAATTTTAAAAGCGTCAAGAGAATTTCAACAATTTTGAGAGGGATTTGAAAAGTTTCAATGGGAATGGGAAGAATTGGGACAAAAATTGGAAAATTTTTAAGGGACTTTGAAAAAATTTCAACTGGAATTTTAGCCATTTTTTGACGTGAAATTGTAAACATGTGGCCATGGATTTTGAAAATTCTAGAGAGAATTTTAAAAGCTTCAAGAGAATTTCAACAATTTTGAGAGGGACTTGAAAAGTTTCAATGGGAATGGGAAGAATTGGGACAAAAATTGGAAAATTTTTAAGGGACTTTGAAAAATTTCAACTGGAATTTTAGCAATTTTTTTATATGAAATTGTAAACATGTGGCCATGGATTTTGAAAATTCTAGAGAGAATTTTAAAAGCTTCAAGAGAATTTCAACAATTTTGAGAGGGATTTGAAAAGTTTCAATGGGAATGGGAAGAATTGGGACAAAAATTGGAAAAATTTTTAAGGGACTTTGAAAAAATTTCAACTGGAATTTTAGCCATTTTTTGACGTGAAATTGTAAACATGTGGACATGGATTTTGAAAATTCTAGAGAGAATTTTAAAAGCTTCAAGAGAATTTCAACAATTTTGAGAGGATTTGAAAAGTTTCAATGGGAATGGGAAGAATTGGACAAAAATTGGAAAATTTTTCAGGGACTTTGAAAAAATTTCAACTGGAATTTTAGCAATTTTTTGACGTGAAATTGTAAACATGTGGACATGGATTTTGAAAATTCTAGAGAGAATTTTAAAAGCTTCAAGAGAATTTCAACAATTTGAGAGGGATTTGAAAAGTTTCAATGGGAATGGGAAGAATTGGGACAAAAATTGGAAAATTTTTAAGGGACTTTGAAAAAATTTCAACTGGAATTTTAGCCATTTTTGACGTGAAATTGTAAACATGTGGCCATGGATTTTGAAAATTCTAGAGAGAATTTTAAAAGCTTCAAGAGAATTTCAACAATTTTGAGAGGGATTTGAAAAGTTTCAATGGGAATGGGAAGAAGTGGGACAAAAATTGGAAAATTTTTAAGGGACTTTGAAAAATTTCAACTGGAATTTTAGCAATTTTTTATATGAAATTGTAAACATGTGGACATGGATTTTTGAAAATTCTAGAGAGAATTTTAAAAGCTTCAAGAGAATTTCAACAATTTTGAGAGGGATTTGAAAAGTCTCAATGGGAATGGGAAGAATTGGGACAAAAATTGGAAAATTTTTAAGGGACTTTGAAAAACTTTCAACTGGAATTTTAGCAATTTTTTATATGAAATTGTAAACATGTGGCCATGGATTTTGAAAATTCTAGAGAGAATTTTAAAAGCTTCAAGAGAATTTCAACAATTTTGAGAGGGATTTGAAAAGTTTCAATGGGAATGGGAAGAATTGGGACAAAAATTGGAAAATTTTTAAGGGACTTTGAAAAAATTTCAACTGGAATTTTAGCCATTTTTTGACGTGAAATTGTAAACATGTGGCCATGGATTTTGAAAATTCTAGAGAGAATTTTAAAAGCTTCAAGAGAATTTCAACAATTTTGAGAGGGATTTGAAAAGTTTCAATGGGAATGGGAAGAATTGGGACAAAAATTGGAAAATTTTTAAGGGACTTTGAAAAAATTTCAACTGGAATTTTAGCCATTTTTTGACGTGAAATTGTAAACATGTGGACATGGATTTTGAAAATTCTAGAGAGAATTTTAAAAGCTTCAAGAGAATTTCAACAAATTTTGAGAGGGATTTGAAAAGTTTCAATGGGAATGGGAAGAATTGGGACAAAAATTGGAAAATTTTTAAGGGACTTTGAAAAAATTTCAACTGGAATTTTAGCCATTTTTTGACGTGAAATTGTAAACATGTGGCCATGGATTTTGAAAATTCTAGAGAGAATTTTAAAAGCTTCAAGAGAATTTCAACAATTTTGAGAGGGATTTGAAAAGTTTCAATGGGAATGGGAAGAATTGGGACAAAAATTGGAAAATTTTTAAGGGACTTTGAAAAAATTTCAACTGGAATTTTAGCAATTTTTTTATATGAAATTGTAAACATGTGGACATGGATTTTGAAAATTCTAGAGAGAATTTTAAAAGCTTCAAGAGAATTTCAACAATTTTGAGAGGGATTTGAAAAGTCTCAATGGGAATGGGAAGAATTGGGACAAAAATTGGAAAATTTTTAAGGGACTTGAAAAAATTTCAAACTGGAATTTTAGCCATTTTTTTATGTAAAATTGTAAACATGTGGACATGGATTTTGAAAATTCTAGAGAGAATTTTTAAAGCTTCAAGAGAATTTCAACAATTTGAGAGGGATTTGAAAAGTTTCAATGGGAATGGGAAGAATTGGAACAAAATTGGAAAATTTTTAAGGACTTTGAAAAAATTTCAACTGGAATTTTAGCAATTTTTTGACGTGAAATTGTAAACATGTGGACATGGATTTTGAAAATTCTAGAGAGAATTTTAAAAGCTTCAACAGAATTTCAACAATTTTGAGAGGGATTTGAAAAGTTTCAATGGGAATGGGAAGAATTGGGACAAAATTGGAAAATTTTTAAGGACTTTGAAAAAATTTCAACTGGAATTTTAGCCATTTTTTGACGTGAAATTGTAAACATGTGGCCATGGATTTTGAAAATTCTAGAGAGAATTTTAAAAGCTTCAACAGAATTTCAACAATTTTGAGAGGGATTTGACAAGTTTCAATGGGAATGGGAAGAATTGGGACAAAAATTGGAAAACTTTTAAGGGACTTTGAAAAAATTTCAACTGGAATTTTAGCCATTTTTTGACGTGAAATTGTAAACATGTGGCCATGGATTTTGAAAATTCTAGAGAGAATTTTAAAAGATTCAAGAGAATTTCAACAATTTTGAGAGGGATTTGAAAAGTTTCAATGGGAATGGGAAGAATTGGGACAAAAATTGGAAAATTTTTAAGGGACTTTGAAAAAATTTCAACTGGAATTTTAGCCATTTTTGACGTGAAATTGTAAACATGTGTCCATGGATTTTGAAAATTCTAGAGAGAATTTAAAAGCTTCAAGAGAATTTCAACAATTTTGAGAGGGATTTGAAAAGTTTCAATGGGGAAGAATTGGGACAAAAATTGGAAAATTTTTAAGGGACTTTGAAAAAATTTCAACTGGAATTTTAGCCATTTTTTGACGTGAAATTGTAAACATGTGGACATGGATTTTGAAAATTCTAGAGAGAATTTTAAAAGCTTCAACAGAATTTCAACAATTTTGAGAGGGATTTGAAAAGTTTCAATGGGAATGGGAAGAATTGGGACAAAAATTGGAAAATTTTTAAGGGACTTCGAAAAAATTTCAACTGGAATTTTAGCCATTTTTTTATGTGAAATTGTAAATATGTGGACATGGATTTTGAAAATTCTAGAGAGAATTTTAAAAGCTTCAACAGAATTTCAACAATTTTGAGAGGGATTTGAAAAGTTTCAATGGGAATGGGAAGAATTGGGACAAAAATTGGAAAATTTTTAAGGGACTTTGAAAAAATTTCAACTGGAATTTTAGCAATTTTTTTATATGAAATTGTAAACATGTGGCCATGGATTTTGAAAATTCTAGAGAGAATTTTAAAAGCTTCAAGAGAATTTCAACAATTTTGAGAGGGATTTGAAAAGTTTCAATGGGAATGGGAAGAATTGGGACAAAAATTGGAAAATTTTTAAGGGACTTTGAAAAAATTTCAACTGGAATTTTAGCAATTTTTTTATATGAAATTGTAAACATGTGGCCATGGATTTTGAAAATTCTAGAGAGAATTTTAAAAGCTTCAAGAGAATTTCAACAATTTTGAGAGGGATTTGAAAAGTTTCAATAGGAATGGGAAGAATTGGGACAAAAATTGGAAAATTTTTAAGGGACTTTGAAAAAATTTCAACTGGAATTTTAGCCATTTTTTGACATGAAATTGTAAACATGTGGACATGGATTTTGAAAATTCTAGAGAGAATTTAAAAGCTTCAACAGAATTTCAACAATTTTGAGAGGGATTTGAAAAGTTTCAATGGGAATGGGAAGAATTGGGACAAAAATTGGAAAATTTTTAAGGGACTTTGAAAAATTTCAACTGGAATTTTAGCCATTTTTTGACGTGAAATTGTAAACATGTGGACATGGATTTTGAAAATTCTAGAGAGAATTTTAAAAGCTTCAAGAGAATTTCAACAATTTCGAGAGGGACTTGAAAAGTTTCAATGGGAATGGGAAGAATTGGGACAAAATTTGAAAATTTTTAAGGGACTTTGAAAAAATTTCAACTGGAATTTTAGCCATTTTTTGACGTGAAATTGTAAACATGTGGACATGGATTTTGAAAATTCTAGAGAGAATTTTAAAAGCTTCAAGAGAATTTCAACAATTTTGAGAGGGATTTGAAAAGTTTCAATGGGAATGGGAAGAATTGGGACAAAAATTGGAAAATTTTTCAGGGACTTTGAAAAAATTTCAACTGGAATTTTAGCCATTTTTTGAAGTGAAATTGTAAACATGTGGACATGGATTTTGAAAATTCTAGAGAGAATTTTTAAAGCTTCAACAGAATTTCAACAATTTTGAGAGGGATTTGAAAAGTTTCAATGGGAATGGGAAGAATTGGGACAAAAATTGGAAAACTTTTAAGGGACTTTGAAAAAATTTCAACTGGAATTTTAGCAATTTTTTGACGTGAAATTGTAAACATGTGGACATGGATTTTGAAAATTCTAGAGAGAATTTTAAAAGCTTCAACAGAATTTCAACACTTTTGAGAGGGATTTGAAAAGTTTCAATGGGAATGGGAAGATTTGGGACAAAAGTTGGAAAACTTTTAAGGGACTTTGAAAAAATTTCAACTGGAATTTTAGCCATTTTTTATGTGAAATTGTAAACATGTGGACATGGATTTTGAAAATTCTAGAGAGAATTTTAAAAGCTTCAACAGAATTTCAACAATTTTGAGAGGGATTTGAAAAGTTTCAATGGGAATGGGAAGAATTGGGACAAAAATTGGAAAATTTTTAAGGGACTTTGAAAAAATTTCAACTGGAATTTTAGCCATTTTTATGTGAAATTGTAAACATGTGGACATGGATTTTGAAAATTCTAGAGAGAATTTTAAAAGCTTCAAGAGAATTTCAACACTTTTGAGAGGGATTTGAAAAGTTTCAATGGGAATGGGAAGATTTGGGACAAAAGTTGGAAAACTTTTAAGGGACTTTGAAAAAATTTCAACTGGAATTTTAGCCATTTTTTGACGTGAAATTGTAAACATGTGTCCATGGATTTTGAAAATTCTAGAGAGAATTTTAAAAGCTTCAAGAGAATTTCAACAATTTTGAGAGGGATTTGAAAAGTTTCAATGGGAATGGGAAGAATTGGGACAAAAATTGGAAAATTTTTCAGGGACTTTGAAAAAATTTCAACTGGAATTTTAGCCATTTTTTGACGTGAAATTGTAAACATGTGGACATGGATTTTGAAAATTCTAGAGAGAATTTTAAAAGCTTCAAGAGAATTTCAACAATTTTGAGAGGGATTTGAAAAGTTTCAATGGGTATGGGAAGAATTGGGACAAAAATTGGAAAATTTTTAAGGGACTTTGAAAAAATTTCAGCTGGAATTTTAGCCATTTTTTTATGTGAAATTGTAAACATGTGGCCATGGATTTTGAAAATTCTAGAGAGAATTTTAAAAGCTTCAAGAGAATTTCAACAATTTTGAGAGGGATTTGAAAAGTTTCAATGGGAATGGGAAGAATTGGGACAAAAATTGGAAAATTTTTAAGGGACTTTGAAAAAATTTCAACTGGAATTTTAGCCATTTTTTGACGTGAAATTGTAAACATGTGTCCATGGATTTTGAAAATTCTAGAGAGAATTTTAAAAGCTTCAAGAGAATTTCAACAATTTTGAGAGGGATTTGAAAAGTTTCAATGGGAATGGGAAGAATTGGGACAAAAATTGGAAAATTTTGAAGGGACTTTGAAAAATTTCAACTGGAATTTTAGCAATTTTTTTATGTGAAATTGTAAACATGTGGACATGGATTTTGAAAATTCTAGAGAGAATTTTAAAAGCTTCAAGAGAATTTCAACAATTTTGAGAGGGATTTGAAAAGTTTCAATGGGAATGGGAAGAATTGGGACAAAAATTGGAAAATTTTTCAGGGACTTTGAAAAAATTTCAACTGGAATTTTAGCAATTTTTTGAAGTGAAATTGTAAACATGTGGACATGGATTTTGAAAATTCTAGAGAGAATTTTAAAAGCTTCAAGAGAATTTCAACAATTTTGAGAGGGATTTGAAAAGTCTCAATGGGAATGGGAAGAATTGGGACAAAAATTGGAAAATTTTTAAGGGACTTTGAAAAAATTTCAACTGGAATTTTAGCCATTTTTTGACGTGAAATTGTAAACATGTGTCCATGGATTTTGAAAATTCTAGAGAGAATTTTAAAAGCTTCAACAGAATTTCAACAATTTTGAGAGGGATTTGAAAAGTTTCAATGGGAATGGGAAGAATTGGGACAAAAATTGGAAAATTTTAAGGGACTTTGAAAAAATTTCAACTGGAATTTTAGCCATTTTTTTATGTGAAATTGTAAACATGTGGCCATGGATTTTGAAAATTCTAGAGAGAATTTTAAAAGCTTCAAGAGAATTTCAACAATTTTGAGAGGGATTTGAAAAGTTTCAATGGGAATGGGAAGAATTGGGACAAAAATTGGAAAATTTTTCAGGGACTTTGAAAAATTTCAACTGGAATTTTAGCAATTTTTTTATGTGAAATTGTAAATATGTGGACATGGATTTTGAAAATTCTAGAGAGAATTTTAAAAGCTTCAAGAGAATTTCAACAATTTTGAGAGGGATTTGAAAAGTTTCAATGGGAATGGGAAGAATTGGGACAAAAATTGGAAAATTTTTAAGGGACTTTGAAAAAATTTCAACTGGAATTTTAGCAATTTTTTTATATGAAATTGTAAACATGTGGCCATGGATTTTGAAAATTCTAGAGAGAATTTTAAAAGCTTCAAGAGAATTTCAACAATTTTGAGAGGGATTTGAAAAGTTTCAATGGGAATGGGAAGAATTGGGACAAAAATTGGAAAATTTTTAAGGGACTTTGAAAAAATTTCAACTGGAATTTTAGCCATTTTTTGACATGAAATTGTAAACATGTGGCCATGGATTTTGAAAATTCTAGAGAGAATTTTAAAAGCTTCAAGAGAATTTCAACAATTTTGAGAGGGATTTGAAAAGTTTCAATGGGAATGGGAAGAATTGGGACAAAAATTGGAAAATTTTTAAGGGACTTTGAAAAAATTTCAACTGGAATTTTAGCCATTTTTTGACGTGAAATTGTAAACATGTGGACATGGATTTTGAAAATTCTAGAGAGAATTTTAAAAGCTTCAAGAGAATTTCAACAATTTTGAGAGGGATTTGAAAAGTTTCAATGGGAATGGGAAGAATTGGAACAAAAATTGGAAAATTTTTAAGGGACTTTGAAAAAATTTCAACTGGAATTTTAGCCATTTTTTTATGTGAAATTGTAAACATGTGGACACGGATTTTGAAAATTCTAGAGAGAATTTTAAAAGCTTCAAGAGAATTTCAACAATTTCGAGAGGGATTTGAAAAGTTTCAATGGGAATGGGAAGAATTGGGACAAAATTTGAAAATTTTTAAGGGACTTTGAAAAAATTTCAACTGGAATTTTAGCCATTTTTTGACGTGAAATTGTAAACATGTGGACATGGATTTTGAAAATTCTAGAGAGAATTTTAAAAGCTTCAAGAGAATTTCAACAATTTTGAGAGGGATTTGAAAAGTTTCAATGGGAATGGGAAGAATTGGGACAAAAATTGGAAAATTTTTAAGGGACTTTGAAAAAATTTCAACTGGAATTTTAGCCATTTTTTGACGTGAAATTGTAAACATGTGGACATGGATTTTGAAAATTCTAGAGAGAATTTTTAAAGATTCAACAGAATTTCAACAATTTTGAGAGGGATTTGAAAAGTTTCAATGGGAATGGGAAGAATTGGGACAAAAATTGGAAAATTTTTCAGGGACTTTGAAAAATTTCAACTGGAATTTTAGCCATTTTTTGACGTGAAATTGTAAACATGTGGACATGGATTTTGAAAATTCTAGAGAGAATTTTAAAAGCTTCAAGAGAATTTCAACAATTTTGAGAGGGATTTGAAAAGTTTCAATGGGAATGGGAAGAATTGGGACAAAAATTGGAAAATTTTTAAGGGACTTTGAAAAATTTCAACTGGAATTTTAGCCATTTTTTGACGTGAAATTGTAAACATGTGGACATGGATTTTGAAAATTCTAGAGAGAATTTTAAAAGCTTCAACAGAATTTCAACAATTTTGAGAGGGATTTGAAAAGTTTCAATGGGAATGGGAAGAATTGGGACAAAAATTGGAAAATTTCTAAGGGACTTTGAAAAAATTTCAACTGGAATTTTAGCCATTTTTTTATGTGAAATTGTAAACATGTGGACATGGATTTTGAAAATTCTAGAGAGAATTTTAAAAGCTTCAAGAGAATTTCAACAATTTTGAGAGGGATTTGAAAAGTTTCAATGGGAATGGGAAGAATTGGGACAAAAATTGGAAAATTTTTAAGGGACTTTGAAAAAATTTCAACTGGAATTTTAGCCATTTTTTGACGTGAAATTGTAAACATGTGTCCATGGATTTTGAAAATTCTAGAGAGAATTTTAAAAGCTTCAAGAGAATTTCAACAATTTTGAGAGGGATTTGAAAAGTTTCAATGGGAATGGGAAGAATTGGGACAAAAATTGGAAAATTTTTAAGGGACTTTGAAAAAATTTCAACTGGAATTTTAGCAATTTTTTGACGTGAAATTGTAAACATGTGGCCATGGATTTTGAAAATTCTAGAGAGAATTTTAAAAGCTTCAACAGAATTTCAACAATTTTGAGAGGGATTTGAAAAGTTTCAATGGGAATGGGAAGAATTGGGACAAAAATTGGAAAATTTCCAAGGGACTTTGAAAAAATTTCAACTGGAATTTTAGCCATTTTTTGAAGTGAAATTGTAAACATGTGGACATGGATTTTGAAAATTCTAGAGAGAATTTTAAAAGCTTCAAGAGAATTTCAACAATTTTGAGAGGGATTTGAAAAGTTTCAATGGGAATGGGAAGAATTGGGACAAAAATTGGAAAATTTTTAAGGGACTTTGAAAAAATTTCAACTGGAATTTTAGCAATTTTTTGACGTGAAATTGTAAACATGTGGACATGGATTTTGAAAATTCTAGAGAGAATTTTTAAAGCTTCAACAGAATTTCAACAATTTTGAGAGGGATTTGAAAAGTTTCAATGGGAATGGGAAGAATTGGGACAAAAATTGGAAAATTTTTAAGGGACTTTGAAAAAATTTCAACTGGAATTTTAGCCATTTTTTGACGTGAAATTGTAAACATGTGGACATGGATTTTGAAAATTCTAGAGAGAATTTTTAAAGCTTCAAGAGAATTTCAACAATTTTGAGAGGGATTTGAAAAGTTTCAATGGGAATGGGAAGAATTGGGACAAAAATTGGAAAATTTTTAAGGGACTTTGAAAAAATTTCAACTGGAATTTTAGCCATTTTTTGACGTGAAATTGTAAACATGTGGACATGGATTTTGAAAATTCTAGAGAGAATTTTAAAAGCTTTAACAGAATTTCTACAATGTTGAGAGGGATTTGAAAAGTTTCAATGGGAATGGGAAGAATTGGGACAAAAATTGGAAAATTTTTAAGGGACTTTGAAAAAATTTCAACTGGAATTTATCAATTTTTTAATGTGAAATTGTAAACATTTGGACATGGATTTTGAAAATTCTAGAGAGAATTTTAAAAGCTTCAAGAGAATTTCAACAATTTTGAGAGGGATTTGAAAAGTTTCAATGGGAATGGGAAGAATTGGGACAAAAATTGGAAAATTTTTAAGGGACTTTGAAAAAATTTCAACTGGAATTTTAGCAATTTTTTGACGTGAAATTGTAAACATGTGGCCATGGATTTTGAAAATTCTAGAGAGAATTTTAAAAGCTTCAAGAGAATTTCAACAATTTTGAGAGGGATTTGAAAAGTTTCAATGGGAATGGGAAGAATTGGGACAAAAATTGGAAAATTTTTCAGGGACTTTGAAAAAATTTCAACTGGAATTTTAGCAATTTTTGACGTGAAATTGTAAACATGTGGCCATGGATTTTGAAAATTCTAGAGAGAATTTTAAAAGCTTCAAGAGAATTTCAACAATTTTGAGAGGGATTTGAAAAGTTTCAATGGGAATGGGAAGAATTGGGACAAAAATTGGAAAATTTTTAAGGGACTTCGAAAAAATTTCAACTGGAATTTTAGCCATTTTTTGACGTGAAATTGTAAACATGTGGACATGGATTTTGAAAATTCTAGAGAGAATTTTTAAGGGCTTCAACAGAATTTCAACACTTTTGAGAGGGATTTGAAAAGTTTCAATGGGAATGGGAAGATTTGGGACAAAAATTGGAAAACTTTTAAGGGACTTTGAAAAAATTTCAACTGGAATTTTAGCCATTTTTTGACGTGAAATTGTAAACATGTGTCCATGGATTTTGAAAATTCTAGAGAGAATTTTAAAAGCTTCAACAGAATTTCAACAATTTTGAGAGGGATTTGAAAAGTTTCAATGGGAATGGGAAGAATTGGGACAAAAATTGGAAAATTTTTAAGGGACTTTGAAAAAATTTCAACTGGAATTTTAGCCATTTTTTGACGTGAAATTGTAAACATGTGGACATGGATTTTGAAAATTCTAGAGAGAATTTTAAAAGCTTCAAGAGAATTTCAACAATTTTGAGAGGGATTTGAAAAGTTTCAATGGGTATGGGAAGAATTGGGACAAAAATTGGAAAATTTTAAGGGACTTTGAAAAAATTTCAACTGGAATTTTAGCCATTTTTTGACGTGAAATTGTAAACATGTGGCCATGGATTTTGAAAATTCTAGAGAGAATTTTAAAAGCTTCAAGAGAATTTCAACAATTTTGAGAGGGATTTGAAAAGTTTCAATGGGAATGGGAAGAATTGGGACAAAAATTGGAAAATTTTTAAGGGACTTTGAAAAAATTTCAACTGGAATTTTAGCCATTTTTTGACGTGAAATTGTAAACATGTGGCCATGGATTTTGAAAATTCTAGAGAGAATTTTAAAAGCTTCAAGAGAATTTCAACAATTTAGAGAGGGATTTGAAAAGTTTCAATGGGAATGGGAAGAATTGGGACAAAAATTGGAAAATTTTTAAGGGACTTTGAAAAAATTTCAACTGGAATTTTAGCCATTTTTTGAAGTGAAATTGTAAACATGTGTCCATGGATTTTGAAAATTCTAGAGAGAATTTTAAAAGCTTCAAGAGAATTTCAACAATTTTGAGAGGGATTTGAAAAGTTTCAATGGGAATGGGAAGAATTGGGACAAAAATTGGAAAATTTTTAAGGGACTTTGAAAAAATTTCAACTGGAATTTTAGCCATTTTTGACGTGAAATTGTAAACATGTGTCCATGGATTTTGAAAATTCTAGAGAGAATTTTAAAAGCTTCAAGAGAATTTCAACAATTTTGAGAGGGATTTGAAAAGTTTCAATGGGAATGGGAAGAATTGGGACAAAAATTGGAAAATTTTTCAGGGACTTTGAAAAAATTTCAACTGGAATTTTAGCAATTTTTTGACGTGAAATTGTAAACATGTGGCCATGGATTTTGAAAATTCTAGAGAGAATTTTAAAAGCTTCAAGAGAATTTCAACAATTTTGAGAGGGATTTGAAAAGTTTCAATGGGAATGGGAAGAATTGGGACAAAAATTGGAAAATTTTTAAGGGACTTCGAAAAAATTTCAACTGGAATTTTAGCCATTTTTTGACGTGAAATTGTAAACATGTGGACATGGATTTTGAAAATTCTAGAGAGAATTTTTAAGGGCTTCAACAGAATTTCAACACTTTTGAGAGGGATTTGAAAAGTTTCAATGGGAATGGGAAGATTTGGGACAAAAATTGGAAAACTTTTAAGGGACTTTGAAAAAATTTCAACTGGAATTTTAGCCATTTTTTGACGTGAAATTGTAAACATGTGTCCATGGATTTTGAAAATTCTAGAGAGAATTTTAAAAGCTTCAACAGAATTTCAACAATTTTGAGAGGGATTTGAAAAGTTTCAATGGGAATGGGAAGAATTGGGACAAAAATTGGAAAATTTTTAAGGGACTTTGAAAAAATTTCAACTGGAATTTTAGCCATTTTTTGACGTGAAATTGTAAACATGTGGACATGGATTTTGAAAATTCTAGAGAGAATTTTAAAAGCTTCAAGAGAATTTCAACAATTTTGAGAGGGATTTGAAAAGTTTCAATGGGTATGGGAAGAATTGGGACAAAAATTGGAAAATTTTTAAGGGACTTTGAAAAAATTTCAACTGGAATTTTAGCCATTTTTTGACGTGAAATTGTAAACATGTGGCCATGGATTTTGAAAATTCTAGAGAGAATTTTAAAAGCTTCAAGAGAATTTCAACAATTTTGAGAGGGATTTGAAAAGTTTCAATGGGAATGGGAAGAATTGGGACAAAAATTGGAAAATTTTTAAGGGACTTTGAAAAAATTTCAACTGGAATTTTAGCCATTTTTTGACGTGAAATTGTAAACATGTGGCCATGGATTTTGAAAATTCTAGAGAGAATTTTAAAAGCTTCAAGAGAATTTCAACAATTTAGAGAGGGATTTGAAAAGTTTCAATGGGAATGGGAAGAATTGGGACAAAAATTGGAAAATTTTTAAGGGACTTTGAAAAAATTTCAACTGGAATTTTAGCCATTTTTTGAAGTGAAATTGTAAACATGTGTCCATGGATTTTGAAAATTCTAGAGAGAATTTTAAAAGCTTCAAGAGAATTTCAACAATTTTGAGAGGGATTTGAAAAGTTTCAATGGGAATGGGAAGAATTGGGACAAAAATTGGAAAATTTTTAAGGGACTTTGAAAAAATTTCAACTGGAATTTTAGCCATTTTTGACGTGAAATTGTAAACATGTGTCCATGGATTTTGAAAATTCTAGAGAGAATTTTAAAAGCTTCAAGAGAATTTCAACAATTTTGAGAGGGATTTGAAAAGTTTCAATGGGAATGGGAAGAATTGGGACAAAAATTGGAAAATTTTTCAGGGACTTTGAAAAAATTTCAACTGCAATTTCAGCAATTTTTTGACGTGAAATTGTAAACATGTGGCCATGGATTTTGAAAATTCTAGAGAGAATTTTTAAAGCTTCAACAGAATTTCAACAATTTTGAGAGGGATTTGAAAAGTTTCAATGGGAATGGGAAGAATTGGGACAAAAATTGGAAAATTTTTCAGGGACTTTGAAAAAATTTCAACTGGAATTTTAGCCATTTTTTGACGTGAAATTGTAAACATGTGGACATGGATTTTGAAAATTCTAGAGAGAATTTTAAAAGCTTCAAGAGAATTTCAACAATTTTGAGAGGGATTTGAAAAGTTTCAATGGGAATGGGAAGAATTGGGACAAAAATTGGAAAATTTTTAAGGGACTTTGAAAAAATTTCAACTGGAATTTTAGCAATTTTTTGACGTGAAATTGTAAACATGTGGCCATGGATTTTGAAAATTCTAGAGAGAATTTTAAAAGCTTCAAGAGAATTTCAACAATTTTGAGAGGGATTTGAAAAGTTTCAATGGGAATGGGAAGAATTGGGACAAAAATTGGAAAATTTTTAAGGGACTTTGAAAAAATTTCAACTGGAATTTTAGCAATTTTTTGACGTGAAATTGTAAACATGTGGACATGGATTTTGAAAATTCTAGAGAGAATTTTAAAAGCTTCAAGAGAATTTCAACAATTTTGAGAGGGATTTGAAAAGTTTCAATGGGAATGGGAAGAATTGGGACAAAAATTGGAAAATTTTTCAGGGACTTTGAAAAAATTTCAACTGGAATTTTAGCCATTTTTTGAAGTGAAATTGTAAACATGTGGACATGGATTTTGAAAATTCTAGAGAGAATTTTTAAAGCTTCAACAGAATTTCAACAATTTTGAGAGGGATTTGAAAAGTTTCAATGGGAATGGGAAGAATTGGGACAAAAATTGGAAAATTTTTAAGGGACTTTGAAAAAATTTCAACTGGAATTTTAGCCATTTTTTGACGTGAAATTGTAAACATGTGGACATGGATTTTGAAAATTCTAGAGAGAATTTTAAAAGCTTTAACAGAATTTCTACAATGTTGAGAGGGATTTGAAAAGTTTCAATGGGAATGGGAAGAATTGGGACAAAAATTGGAAAACTTTTAAGGGACTTTGAAAAAATTTCAACTGGAATTTTAGCCATTTTTTAATGTGAAATTGTAAACATGTGGCCATGGATTTTGAAAATTCTAGAGAGAATTTTAAAAGCTTCAAGAGAATTTCAACAATTTTGAGAGGGATTTGAAAAGTTTCAATGGGAATGGGAAGAATTGGGACAAAAATTGGAAAATTTTTAAGGGACTTTGAAAAAATTTCAACTGGAATTTTAGCAATTTTTTGACGTGAAATTGTAAACATGTGGCCATGGATTTTGAAAATTCTAGAGAGAATTTTAAAAGCTTCAAGAGAATTTCAACAATTTTGAGAGGGATTTGAAAAGTTTCAATGGGAATGGGAAGAATTGGGACAAAAATTGGAAAATTTTTAAGGGACTTTGAAAAAATTTCAACTGGAATTTTAGCAATTTTTTGACGTGAAATTGTAAACATGTGGACATGGATTTTGAAAATTCTAGAGAGAATTTTAAAAGCTTCAAGAGAATTTCAACAATTTTGAGAGGGATTTGAAAAGTTTCAATGGGAATGGGAAGAATTGGGACAAAATTTGAAAATTTTTAAGGGACTTTGAAAAAATTTCAACTGGAATTTTAGCCATTTTTTGATGTGAAATTGTAAACATGTGGCCATGGATTTTGAAAATTCTAGAGAGAATTTTAAAAGCTTCAAGAGAATTTCAACAATTTTGAGAGGGATTTGAAAAGTTTCAATGGGAATGGGAAGAATTGGGACAAAAATTGGAAAATTTTGAAGGGACTTTGAAAAAATTTCAACTGGAATTTTAGCCATTTTTTGACGTGGAATTGTAAACATGTGGCCATGGATTTTGAAAATTCTAGAGAGAATTTTAAAAGCTTCAAGAGAATTTCAACAATTTTGAGAGGGATTTGAAAAGTTTCAATGGGAATGGGAAGAATTGGGACAAAAATTGGAAAATTTTTAAGGGACTTTGAAAAAATTTCAACTGGAATTTTAACCATTTTTTGACGTGAAATTGTAAACATGTGGCCATGGATTTTGAAAATTCTAGAGAGAATTTTAAAAGCTTCAAGAGAATTTCAACAATTTTGAGAGGGATTTGAAAAGTTTCAATGGGAATGGGAAGAATTGGGACAAAAATTGGAAAATTTTTCAGGGACTTTGAAAAAATTTCAACTGGAATTTTAGCAATTTTTTGACGTGAAATTGTAAACATGTGGCCATGGATTTTGAAAATTCTAGAGAGAATTTTAAAAGCTTCAAGAGAATTTCAACAATTTTGAGAGGGATTTGAAAAGTTTCAATGGGAATGGGAAGAATTGGGACAAAAATTGGAAAATTTTTAAGGGACTTCGAAAAAATTTCAACTGGAATTTTAGCCATTTTTTGACGTGAAATTGTAAACATGTGGACATGGATTTTGAAAATTCTAGAGAGAATTTTTAAGGGCTTCAACAGAATTTCAACACTTTTGAGAGGGATTTGAAAAGTTTCAATGGGAATGGGAAGATTTGGGACAAAAATTGGAAAACTTTTAAGGGACTTTGAAAAAATTTCAACTGGAATTTTAGCCATTTTTTGACGTGAAATTGTAAACATGTGTCCATGGATTTTGAAAATTCTAGAGAGAATTTTAAAAGCTTCAACAGAATTTCAACAATTTTGAGAGGGATTTGAAAAGTTTCAATGGGAATGGGAAGAATTGGGACAAAAATTGGAAAATTTTTAAGGGACTTTGAAAAAATTTCAACTGGAATTTTAGCCATTTTTTGACGTGAAATTGTAAACATGTGGACATGGATTTTGAAAATTCTAGAGAGAATTTTAAAAGCTTCAAGAGAATTTCAACAATTTTGAGAGGGATTTGAAAAGTTTCAATGGGTATGGGAAGAATTGGGACAAAAATTGGAAAATTTTTAAGGGACTTTGAAAAAATTTCAACTGGAATTTTAGCCATTTTTTGACGTGAAATTGTAAACATGTGGCCATGGATTTTGAAAATTCTAGAGAGAATTTTAAAAGCTTCAAGAGAATTTCAACAATTTTGAGAGGGATTTGAAAAGTTTCAATGGGAATGGGAAGAATTGGGACAAAAATTGGAAAATTTTTAAGGGACTTTGAAAAAATTTCAACTGGAATTTTAGCCATTTTTTGACGTGAAATTGTAAACATGTGGCCATGGATTTTGAAAATTCTAGAGAGAATTTTAAAAGCTTCAAGAGAATTTCAACAATTTAGAGAGGGATTTGAAAAGTTTCAATGGGAATGGGAAGAATTGGGACAAAAATTGGAAAATTTTTAAGGGACTTTGAAAAAATTTCAACTGGAATTTTAGCCATTTTTTGAAGTGAAATTGTAAACATGTGTCCATGGATTTTGAAAATTCTAGAGAGAATTTTAAAAGCTTCAAGAGAATTTCAACAATTTTGAGAGGGATTTGAAAAGTTTCAATGGGAATGGGAAGAATTGGGACAAAAATTGGAAAATTTTTAAGGGACTTTGAAAAAATTTCAACTGGAATTTTAGCCATTTTTGACGTGAAATTGTAAACATGTGTCCATGGATTTTGAAAATTCTAGAGAGAATTTTAAAAGCTTCAAGAGAATTTCAACAATTTTGAGAGGGATTTGAAAAGTTTCAATGGGAATGGGAAGAATTGGGACAAAAATTGGAAAATTTTTCAGGGACTTTGAAAAAATTTCAACTGCAATTTCAGCAATTTTTTGACGTGAAATTGTAAACATGTGGCCATGGATTTTGAAAATTCTAGAGAGAATTTTTAAAGCTTCAACAGAATTTCAACAATTTTGAGAGGGATTTGAAAAGTTTCAATGGGAATGGGAAGAATTGGGACAAAAATTGGAAAATTTTTCAGGGACTTTGAAAAAATTTCAACTGGAATTTTAGCCATTTTTTGACGTGAAATTGTAAACATGTGGACATGGATTTTGAAAATTCTAGAGAGAATTTTAAAAGCTTCAAGAGAATTTCAACAATTTTGAGAGGGATTTGAAAAGTTTCAATGGGAATGGGAAGAATTGGGACAAAAATTGGAAATTTTTAAGGGACTTTGAAAAAATTTCAACTGGAATTTTAGCAATTTTTTGACGTGAAATTGTAAACATGTGGCCATGGATTTTGAAAATTCTAGAGAGAATTTTAAAAGCTTCAAGAGAATTTCAACAATTTTGAGAGGGATTTGAAAAGTTTCAATGGGAATGGGAAGAATTGGGACAAAAATTGGAAAATTTTTAAGGGACTTTGAAAAAATTTCAACTGGAATTTTAGCAATTTTTTGACGTGAAATTGTAAACATGTGGACATGGATTTTGAAAATTCTAGAGAGAATTTTAAAAGCTTCAAGAGAATTTCAACAATTTTGAGAGGGATTTGAAAAGTTTCAATGGGAATGGGAAGAATTGGGACAAAAATTGGAAAATTTTTCAGGGACTTTGAAAAAATTTCAACTGGAATTTTAGCCATTTTTGAAGTGAAATTGTAAACATGTGGACATGGATTTTGAAAATTCTAGAGAGAATTTTTAAAGCTTCAACAGAATTTCAACAATTTTGAGAGGGATTTGAAAAGTTTCAATGGGAATGGGAAGAATTGGGACAAAAATTGGAAAATTTTTAAGGGACTTTGAAAAAATTTCAACTGGAATTTTAGCCATTTTTTGACGTGAAATTGTAAACATGTGGACATGGATTTTGAAAATTCTAGAGAGAATTTTAAAAGCTTTAACAGAATTTCTACAATGTTGAGAGGGATTTGAAAAGTTTCAATGGGAATGGGAAGAATTGGGACAAAAATTGGAAAACTTTTAAGGGACTTTGAAAAAATTTCAACTGGAATTTTAGCCATTTTTTAATGTGAAATTGTAAACATGTGGCCATGGATTTTGAAAATTCTAGAGAGAATTTTAAAAGCTTCAAGAGAATTTCAACAATTTTGAGAGGGATTTGAAAAGTTTCAATGGGAATGGGAAGAATTGGGACAAAAATTGGAAAATTTTTAAGGGACTTTGAAAAAATTTCAACTGGAATTTTAGCAATTTTTTGACGTGAAATTGTAAACATGTGGCCATGGATTTTGAAAATTCTAGAGAGAATTTTAAAAGCTTCAAGAGAATTTCAACAATTTTGAGAGGGATTTGAAAAGTTTCAATGGGAATGGGAAGAATTGGGACAAAAATTGGAAAATTTTTAAGGGACTTTGAAAAAATTTCAACTGGAATTTTAGCAATTTTTTGACGTGAAATTGTAAACATGTGGACATGGATTTTGAAAATTCTAGAGAGAATTTTAAAAGCTTCAAGAGAATTTCAACAATTTTGAGAGGGATTTGAAAAGTTTCAATGGGAATGGGAAGAATTGGGACAAAATTTGAAAATTTTTAAGGGACTTTGAAAAAATTTCAACTGGAATTTTAGCCATTTTTTGATGTGAAATTGTAAACATGTGGCCATGGATTTTGAAAATTCTAGAGAGAATTTTAAAAGCTTCAAGAGAATTTCAACAATTTTGAGAGGGATTTGAAAAGTTTCAATGGGAATGGGAAGAATTGGGACAAAAATTGGAAAATTTTGAAGGGACTTTGAAAAAATTTCAACTGGAATTTTAGCCATTTTTTGACGTGGAATTGTAAACATGTGGCCATGGATTTTGAAAATTCTAGAGAGAATTTTAAAAGCTTCAAGAGAATTTCAACAATTTTGAGAGGGATTTGAAAAGTTTCAATGGGAATGGGAAGAATTGGGACAAAAATTGGAAAATTTTTAAGGGACTTTGAAAAAATTTCAACTGGAATTTTAACCATTTTTTGACGTGAAATTGTAAACATGTGGACATGGATTTGGAAAATTCTAGAGAGAATTTTAAAAGCTTCAAGAGAATTTCAACAATTTTGAGAGGGATTTGAAAAGTTTCAATGGGAATGGGAAGAATTGGGACAAAAATTGGAAAATTTTTAAGGGACTTTGAAAAAATTTCAACTGGAATTTTAGCAATTTTTTGACGTGAAATTGTAAACATGTGGCCATGGATTTTGAAAATTCTAGAGAGAATTTTAAAAGCTTCAAGAGAATTTCAACAATTTTGAGAGGGATTTGAAAAGTTTCAATGGGAATGGGAAGAATTGGGACAAAAATTGGAAAATTTTTAAGGGACTTTGAAAAAATTTCAACTGGAATTTTAGCAGTTTTTGACGTGAAATTGTAAACATGTGGCCATGGATTTTGAAAATTCTAGAGAGAATTTTAAAAGCTTCAACAGAACTTCAACAATTTTGAGAGGGATTTGAAAAGTTTCAATGGGAATGGGAAGAATTGGGACAAAAATTGGAAAATTTTTAAGGGACTTTGAAAAAATTTCAACTGGAATTTTAGCCATTTTTTGAAGTGAAATTGTAAACATGTGGACATGGATTTTGAAAATTCTAGAGAGAATTTTAAAAGCTTCAAGAGAATTTCAACAATTTTGAGAGGGATTTGAAAAGTTTCAATGGGAATGGGAAGAATTGGGACAAAAATTGGAAAATTTTTAAGGGACTTTGAAAAAATTTCAACTGGAATTTTAGCAATTTTTTGACGTGAAATTGTAAACATGTGGACATGGATTTTGAAAATTCTAGAGAGAATTTTAAAAGCTTCAAGAGAATTTCAACAATTTTGAGAGGGATTTGAAAAGTTTCAATGGGAATGGGAAGAATTGGGACAAAAATTGGAAAATTTTTAAGGGACTTTGAAAAAATTTCAACTGGAATTTTAGCCATTTTCTGACGTGAAATTGTAAACATGTGGCCATGGATTTTGAAAATTCTAGAGAGAATTTTAAAAGCTTCAAGAGAATTTCAACAATTTTGAGAGGGATTTGAAAAGTTTCAATGGGAATGGGAAGAATTGGGACAAAAATTGGAAAATTTTTAAGGGACTTTGAAAAATTTCAACTGGAATTTTAGCCATTTTTTGACGTGAAATTGTAAACATGTTGAAGTGGATTTTGAAAATTCTAGAGAGAATTTTAAAAGCTTCAAGAGAATTTCAACAATTTTGAGAGGGATTTGAAAAGTTTCAATGGGAATGGGAAGAATTGGGACAAAAATTGGAAAATTTTGAAGGGACTTTGAAAAATTTCAACTGGAATTTCAGCAATTTTTTTACGTGAAATTGTAAACATGTTGAAGTGGATTTTGAAAATTCTAGAGAGAATTTTAAAAGCTTCAAGAGAATTTCAACAATTTTGAGAGGGATTTGAAAAGTTTCAATGGGAATGGGAAGAATTGGGACAAAAATTGGAAAATTTTTAAGGGACTTTGAAAAAATTTCAACTGGAATTTTAGCAATTTTTTTATGTGAAATTGTAAACATGTGGCCATGGATTTTGAAAATTCTAGAGAGAATTTTAAAAGCTTCAAGAGAATTTCAACAATTTTGAGAGGGATTTGAAAAGTTTCAATGGGAATGGGAAGAATTGGGACAAAAATTGGAAAACTTTTCAGGGACTTTGAAAAAATTTCAACTGGAATTTTAGCCATTTTTTGACGTGAAATTGTAAACATGTGGACATGGATTTTGAAAATTCTAGAGAGAATTTTAAAAGCTTCAAGAGAATTTCAACAATTTTGAGAGGGATTTGAAAAGTTTCAATGGGAATGGGAAGAATTGGGACAAAAATTGGAAAATTTTTAAGGGACTTTGAAAAAATTTCAACTGGAATTTTAGCAATTTTTTGACGTGAAATTGTAAACATGTGGACATGGATTTTGAAAATTCTAGAGAGAATTTTTAAAGCTTCAAGAGAATTTCAACAATTTTGAGAGGGATTTGAAAAGTTTCAATGGGAATGGGAAGAATTGGGACAAAAATTGGAAAATTTTTAAGGGACTTTGAAAAAATTTCAACTGGAATTTTAGCAATTTTTTGACGTGAAATTGTAAACATGTGGACATGGATTTTGAAAATTCTAGAGAGAATTTTAAAAGCTTCAACAGAATTTCAACACTTTTGAGAGGGATTTGAAAAGTTTCAATGGGAATGGGAAGAATTGGGACAAAAATTGGAAAATTTTTAAGGGACTTTGAAAAAATTTCAACTGGAATTTTAGCCATTTTTTGACGTGAAATTGTAAACATGTGGACATGGATTTTGAAAATTCTAGAGAGAATTTTAAAAGCTTTAACAGAATTTCTACAATTTTGAGAGGGATTTGAAAAGTTTCAATGGGAATGGGAAGAATTGGGACAAAAATTGGAAAATTTTTAAGGGACTTTGAAAAAATTTCAACTGGAATTTTAGCCATTTTTTTATGTGAAATTGTAAACATGTGGACATGGATTTTGAAAATTCTAGAGAGAATTTTAAAAGCTTCAAGAGAATTTCAACAATTTTGAGAGGGATTTGAAAAGTTTCAATGGGAATGGGAAGAATTGGGACAAAAATTGGAAAATTTTTAAGGGACTTTGAAAAAATTTCAACTGGAATTTTAGCCATTTTCTGACGTGAAATTGTAAACATGTGGCCATGGATTTTGAAAATTCTAGAGAGAATTTTAAAAGCTTCAAGAGAATTTCAACAATTTTGAGAGGGATTTGAAAAGTTTCAATGGGAATGGGAAGAATTGGGACAAAAATTTGAAAATTTTTAAGGGACTTTGAAAATATTTCAACTGGAATTTTAGCCATTTTTTGACGTGAAATTGTAAACATGTTGAAGTGGATTTTGAAAATTCTAGAGAGAATTTTAAAAGCTTCAAGAGAATTTCAACAATTTTGAGAGGGATTTGAAAAGTTTCAATGGGAATGGGAAGAATTGGGACAAAAATTGGAAAATTTTGAAGGGACTTTGAAAAAATTTCAACTGGAATTTCAGCAATTTTTTTACGTGAAATTGTAAACATGTTGAAGTGGATTTTGAAAATTCTAGAGAGAATTTTAAAAGCTTCAAGAGAATTTCAACAATTTTGAGAGGGATTTGAAAAGTTTCAATGGGAATGGGAAGAATTGGGACAAAAATTGGAAAATTTTTAAGGGACTTTGAAAAAATTTCAACTGGAATTTTAGCCATTTTTTGACGTGAAATTGTAAACATGTGGACATGGATTTTGAAAATTCTAGAGAGAATTTTAAAAGCTTCAAGAGAATTTCAACAATTTTGAGAGGGATTTGAAAAGTTTCAATGGGAATGGGAAGAATTGGGACAAAAATTGGAAAACTTTTCAGGGACTTTGAAAAAATTTCAACTGGAATTTTAGCAATTTTTTGACGTGAAATTGTAAACATGTGGACATGGATTTTGAAAATTCTAGAGAGAATTTTAAAAGCTTCAACAGAATTTCAACAATTTTGAGAGGGATTTGAAAAGTTTCAATGGGAATGGGAAGAATTGGGACAAAAATTGGAAAATTTTTAAGGGACTCTGAAAAAATTTCAACTGGAATTTTAGCCATTTTTTGACGTGAAATTGTAAACATGTGGCCATGGATTTTGAAAATTCTAGAGAGAATTTTAAAAGCTTCAAGAGAATTTCAACAATTTTGAGAGGGATTTGAAAAGTTTCAATGGGAATGGGAAGAATTGGGACAAAAATTGGAAAATTTTTAAGGGACTTTGAAAAAATTTCAACTGGAATTTTAGCAATTTTTTTATATGAAATTGTAAACATGTGGACATGGATTTTGAAAATTCTAGAGAGAATTTTAAAAGCTTCAAGAGAATTTCAACAATTTTGAGAGGGATTTGAAAAGTTTCAATGGGAATGGGAAGAATTGGGACAAAAATTGGAAAATTTTTAAGGGACTTTGAAAAAATTTCAATTGGAATTTTAGCCATTTTTTGACGTGAAATTGTAAACATGTGGCCATGGATTTTGAAAATTCTAGAGAGAATTTTAAAAGCTTCAAGAGAATTTCAACGATTTTGAGAGGGATTTGAAAAGTTTCAATGGGAATGGGAAGAATTGGGACAAAAATTGGAAAATTTTTAAGGGACTTTGAAAAAATTTCAACTGGAATTTTAGCCATTTTTTGAAGTGAAATTGTAAACATGTTGATGTGGTTTTTGAAAATTCTAGAGAGAATTTTAAAAGCTTCAAGAGAATTTCAACAATTTTGAGAGGGATTTGAAAAGTTTCAATGGGAATGGGAAGAATTGGGACAAAAATTGGAAAATTTTTCAGGGACTTTGAAAAAATTTCAACTGGAATTTTAGCCATTTTTTGACGTGAAATTGTAAACATGTGGACATGTATTTTGAAAATTCTAGAGAGAATTTTAAGAGCTTCAAGAGAATTTCAACAATGTTGAGAGGGATTTGAAAAGTTTCAATGGGAATGGGAAGAATTGGGACAAAAATTGGAAAACTTTTAAGGGACTTTGAAAAAATTTCAACTGGAATTTTAGCAATTTTTTGATGTGAAATTGTAAACATGTGGACATGGATTTTGAAAATTCTAGAGAGAATTTTAAAAGCTTCAAGAGAATTTCAACAATTTTGAGAGGGATTTGAAAAGTTTCAATGGGAATGGGAAGAATTGGGACAAAAATTCGAAAATTTTTAAGGGACTTTGAAAAAATTTCAACTGGAATTTTAGCAATTTTTTGACGTGAAATTGTAAACATGTGTCCATGGATTTTGAAAATTCTAGAGAGAATTTTAAAAGCTTCAAGAGAATTTCAACAATTTTGAGAGGGATTTGAAAAGTTTCAATGGGAATGGGAAGAGTTGGGACAAAAATTGGAAAATTTTTAAGGGACTTTGAAAAAATTTCAACTGGAATTTTAGCAATTTTTTGACGTGAAATTGTAAACATGTGGCCATGGATTTTGAAAATTCTAGAGAGAATTTTAAAAGCTTCAAGAGAATTTCAACAATTTTGAGAGGGATTTGAAAAGTTTCAATGGGAATGGGAAGAGTTGGGACAAAAATTGGAAAATTTTTAAGGGACTTTGAAAAAATTTCAACTGGAATTTTAGCAATTTTTTGACGTGAAATTGTAAACATGTGGCCATGGATTTTGAAAATTCTAGAGAGAATTTTAAAAGCTTCAAGAGAATTTCAACAATTTTGAGAGGGATTTGAAAAGTTTCAATGGGAATGGGAAGAATTGGGACAAAAATTGGAAAACTTTTAGGGGACTTTGAAAAAATTTCAACTGGAATTTTAGCAATTTTTTGATGTGAAATTGTAAACATGTGGCCATGGATTTTGAAAATTCTAGAGAGAATTTTAAAAGCTTCAAGAGAATTTCAACAATTTTGAGAGGGATTTGAAAAGTTTCAATGGGAATGGGAAGAATTGGGACAAAAATTGGAAAATTTTGAAGGGACTTTGAAAAAATTTCAACTGGAATTTCAGCAATTTTTTTACGTGAAATTGTAAACATGTTGAAGTGGATTTTGAAAATTCTAGAGAGAATTTTAAAAGCTTCAAGAGAATTTCAACAATTTTGAGAGGGATTTGAAAAGTTTCAATGGGAATGGGAAGAATTGGGACAAAAATTGGAAAATTTTTAAGGGACTTTGAAAAAATTTCAACTGGAATTTTAGCCATTTTTTGACGTGAAATTGTAAACATGTGGACATGGATTTTGAAAATTCTAGAGAGAATTTTAAAAGCTTCAAGAGAATTTCAACAATTTTGAGAGGGATTTGAAAAGTTTCAATGGGAATGGGAAGAATTGGGACAAAAATTGGAAAACTTTTCAGGGACTTTGAAAAAATTTCAACTGGAATTTTAGCAATTTTTTGACGTGAAATTGTAAACATGTGGACATGGATTTTGAAAATTCTAGAGAGAATTTTAAAAGCTTCAACAGAATTTCAACAATTTTGAGAGGGATTTGAAAAGTTTCAATGGGAATGGGAAGAATTGGGACAAAAATTGGAAAATTTTTAAGGGACTCTGAAAAAATTTCAACTGGAATTTTAGCCATTTTTTGACGTGAAATTGTAAACATGTGGCCATGGATTTTGAAAATTCTAGAGAGAATTTTAAAAGCTTCAAGAGAATTTCAACAATTTTGAGAGGGATTTGAAAAGTTTCAATGGGAATGGGAAGAATTGGGACAAAAATTGGAAAATTTTTAAGGGACTTTGAAAAAATTTCAACTGGAATTTTAGCAATTTTTTTATATGAAATTGTAAACATGTGGACATGGATTTTGAAAATTCTAGAGAGAATTTTAAAAGCTTCAAGAGAATTTCAACAATTTTGAGAGGGATTTGAAAAGTTTCAATGGGAATGGGAAGAATTGGGACAAAAATTGGAAAATTTTTAAGGGACTTTGAAAAAATTTCAATTGGAATTTTAGCCATTTTTTGACGTGAAATTGTAAACATGTGGCCATGGATTTTGAAAATTCTAGAGAGAATTTTAAAAGCTTCAAGAGAATTTCAACGATTTTGAGAGGGATTTGAAAAGTTTCAATGGGAATGGGAAGAATTGGGACAAAAATTGGAAAATTTTTAAGGGACTTTGAAAAAATTTCAACTGGAATTTTAGCCATTTTTTGAAGTGAAATTGTAAACATGTTGATGTGGTTTTTGAAAATTCTAGAGAGAATTTTAAGAGCTTCAAGAGAATTTCAACAATGTTGAGAGGGATTTGAAAAGTTTCAATGGGAATGGGAAGAATTGGGACAAAAATTGGAAAACTTTTAAGGGACTTTGAAAAAATTTCAACTGGAATTTTAGCAATTTTTTGATGTGAAATTGTAAACATGTGGACATGGATTTTGAAAATTCTAGAGAGAATTTTAAAAGCTTCAAGAGAATTTCAACAATTTTGAGAGGGATTTGAAAAGTTTCAATGGGAATGGGAAGAATTGGGACAAAAATTCGAAAATTTTTAAGGGACTTTGAAAAAATTTCAACTGGAATTTTAGCAATTTTTTGACGTGAAATTGTAAACATGTGTCCATGGATTTTGAAAATTCTAGAGAGAATTTTAAAAGCTTCAAGAGAATTTCAACAATTTTGAGAGGGATTTGAAAAGTTTCAATGGGAATGGGAAGAGTTGGGACAAAAATTGGAAAATTTTTAAGGGACTTTGAAAAAATTTCAACTGGAATTTTAGCAATTTTTTGACGTGAAATTGTAAACATGTGGCCATGGATTTTGAAAATTCTAGAGAGAATTTTAAAAGCTTCAAGAGAATTTCAACAATTTTGAGAGGGATTTGAAAAGTTTCAATGGGAATGGGAAGAGTTGGGACAAAAATTGGAAAATTTTTAAGGGACTTTGAAAAAATTTCAACTGGAATTTTAGCAATTTTTTGACGTGAAATTGTAAACATGTGGCCATGGATTTTGAAAATTCTAGAGAGAATTTTAAAAGCTTCAAGAGAATTTCAACAATTTTGAGAGGGATTTGAAAAGTTTCAATGGGAATGGGAAGAATTGGGACAAAAATTGGAAAACTTTTAGGGGACTTTGAAAAAATTTCAACTGGAATTTTAGCAATTTTTTGATGTGAAATTGTAAACATGTGGCCATGGATTTTGAAAATTCTAGAGAGAATTTTAAAAGCTTCAAGAGAATTTCAACAATTTTGAGAGGGATTTGAAAAGTTTCAATGGGAATGGGAAGAATTGGGACAAAAATTGGAAAATTTTTCAGGGACTTTGAAAAAATTTCAACTGGAATTTTAGCAATTTTTTTATGTGAAATTGTAAACATGTGGCCATGGATTTTGAAAATTCTAGAGAGAATTTTAAAAGCTTCAAGAGAATTTCAACAATTTTGAGAGGGATTTGAAAAGTTTCAATGGGAATGGGAAGAATTGGGACAAAAATTGGAAAATTTTTAAGGGACTTGGAAAAAATTTCAACTGGAATTTTAGCCATTTTTTTATGTGAAATTGTAAACATGTGGCCATGGATTTTGAAAATTCTAGAGAGAATTTTAAAAGCTTCAAGAGAATTTCAACAATTTTGAGAGGGATTTGAAAAGTTTCAATGGGAATGGGAAGAATTGGGACAAAAACTGGAAAATTTTTCAGGGACTTTGAAAAAATTTCAACTGGAATTTTAGCCATTTTTTGAAGTGAAATTGCAAACATGTGTCCATGGATTTTGAAAATTCTAGAGAGAATTTTAAAAGCTTCAAGAGAATTTCAACAATTTTGAGAGGGATTTGAAAAGTTTCAATGGGAATGGGAAGAATTGGGACAAAAATTGGAAAATTTTTCAGGGACTTTGAAAAAATTTCAACTGGAATTTTAGCCATTTTTTTATGTGAAATTGTAAACATGTGGACATGGATTTTGAAAATTCTAGAGAGAATTTTAAAAGCTTCAAGAGAATTTCAACAATTTTGAGAGGGATTTGAAAAGTTTCAATGGGAATGGGAAGAATTGGGACAAAAATTGGAAAATTTTTCAGGGACTTTGAAAAAATTTCAACTGGAATTTTAGCCATTTTTTGACGTGAAATTGTAAACATGTGGACATGTATTTTGAAAATTCTAGAGAGAATTTTAAAAGCTTCAAGAGAATTTCAACAATGTTGAGAGGGATTTGAAAAGTTTCAATGGGAATGGGAAGAATTGGGACAAAAATTGGAAAACTTTTAAGGGACTTTGAAAAAATTTCAACTGGAATTTTAGCAATTTTTTGATGTGAAATTGTAAACATGTGGACATGGATTTTGAAAATTCTAGAGAGAATTTTAAAAGCTTCAAGAGAATTTCAACAATTTTGAGAGGGATTTGAAAAGTTTCAATGGGAATGGGAAGAATTGGGACAAAAATTCGAAAATTTTTAAGGGACTTTGAAAAAATTTCAACTGGAATTTTAGCCATTTTTTGACGTGAAATTGTAAACATGTGGCCATGGATTTTGAAAATTCTAGAGAGAATTTTAAAAGCTTCAAGAGAATTTCAACAATTTTGAGAGGGATTTGAAAAGTTTCAATGGGAATGGGAAGAGTTGGGACAAAAATTGGAAAATTTTTAAGGGACTTTGAAAAAATTTCAACTGGAATTTTAGCAATTTTTTGACGTGAAATTGTAAACATGTGGCCATGGATTTTGAAAATTCTAGAGAGAATTTTAAAAGCTTCAAGAGAATTTCAACAATTTTGAGAGGGATTTGAAAAGTTTCAATGGGAATGGGAAGAGTTGGGACAAAAATTGGAAAATTTTTAAGGGACTTTGAAAAAATTTCAACTGGAATTTTAGCAATTTTTTGACGTGAAATTGTAAACATGTGGCCATGGATTTTGAAAATTCTAGAGAGAATTTTAAAAGCTTCAAGAGAATTTCAACAATTTTGAGAGGGATTTGAAAAGTTTCAATGGGAATGGGAAGAATTGGGACAAAAATTGGAAAATTTTTCAGGGACTTTGAAAAAATTTCAACTGGAATTTTAGCCATTTTTTGAAGTGAAATTGCAAACATGTGTCCATGGATTTTGAAAATTCTAGAGAGAATTTTAAAAGCTTCAAGAGAATTTCAACAATTTTGAGAGGGATTTGAAAAGTTTCAATGGGAATGGGAAGAATTGGGACAAAAATTGGAAAATTTTTCAGGGACTTTGAAAAAATTTCAACTGGAATTTTAGCCATTTTTTTATGTGAAATTGTAAACACGTTGAAGTGGTTTTTGAAAATTCTAGAGAGAATTTTAAAAGCTTCAAGAGAATTTCAACAATTTTGAGAGGGATTTGAAAAGTTTCAATGGGAATGGGAACAATTGGGACAAAAATTGGAAAATTTTTAAGGGACTTTGAAAACATTTCAACTGGAATTTTAGCCATTTTTTGACGTGAAATTGTAAACATGTGGACATGGATTTTGAAAATTCTAGAGAGAATTTTAAAAGCTTCAAGAGAATTTCAACAATTTTGAGAGGGATTTGAAAAGTTTCAATGGGAATGGGAAGAATTGGGACAAAAATTGGAAAACTTTTAAGGGACTTTGAAAAAATTTCAACTGGAATTTTAGCAATTTTTTGACGTGAAATTGTAAACATGTGGACATGGATTTTGAAAATTCTAGAGAGAATTTTAAAAGCTTCAAGAGAATTTCAACAATTTTGAGAGGGATTTGAAAAGTTTCAATGGGAATGGGAAGAATTGGGACAAAAATTCGAAAATTTTTAAGGGACTTTGAAAAAATTTCAACTGGAATTTTAGCAATTTTTTGACGTGAAATTGTAAACATGTGGCCATGGATTTTGAAAATTCTAGAGAGAATTTTAAAAGCTTCAAGAGAATTTCAACAATTTTGAGAGGGATTTGAAAAGTTTCAATGGGAATGGGAAGAGTTGGGACAAAAATTGGAAAATTTTTAAGGGACTTTGAAAAAATTTCAACTGGAATTTTAGCAATTTTTTGACGTGAAATTGTAAACATGTGGCCATGGATTTTGAAAATTCTAGAGAGAATTTTAAAAGCTTCAAGAGAATTTCAACAATTTTGAGAGGGATTTGAAAAGTTTCAATGGGAATGGGAAGAATTGGGACAAAAATTGGAAAATTTTTCAGGGACTTTGAAAAAATTTCAACTGGAATTTTAGCCATTTTTTTATGTGAAATTGTAAACATGTGGCCATGGATTTTGAAAATTCTAGAGAGAATTTTAAAAGCTTCAAGAGAATTTCAACAATTTTGAGAGGGATTTGAAAAGTTTCAATGGGAATGGGAAGAATTGGGACAAAAATTGGAAAATTTTTCAGGGACTTTGAAAAAATTTCAACTGGAATTTTAGCCATTTTTTGACGTGAAATTGTAAACATGTGGACATGGATTTTGAAAATTCTAGAGAGAATTTTAAAAGCTTCAACAGAATTTCAACAATTTTGAGAGGGATTTGAAAAGTTTCAATGGGAATGGGAAGAATTGGGACAAAAATTTGAAAATTTTTAAGGGACTTTGAAAAAATTTCAACTGGAATTTTAGCCATTTTTTTATGTGAAATTGTTAACATGTTGAAGTGGATTTTGAAAATTCTAGAGAGAATTTTAAAAGCTTCAAGAGAATTTCAACAATTTTGAGAGGGATTTGAAAAGTTTCAATGGGAATGGGAAGAATTGGGACAAAAATTGGAAAATTTTTCAGGGACTTTGAAAAAATTTCAACTGGAATTTTAGCCATTTTTTGACGTGAAATTGTAAACATGTGGACATGGATTTTGAAAATTCTAGAGAGAGTTTTAAAAGCTTCAAGAGAATTTCAACAATGTTGAGAGGGATTTGAAAAGTTTCAATGGGAATGGGAAGAATTGGGACAAAAATTGGAAAATTTTTAAGGGACTTTGAAAAAATTTCAACTGGAATTTTAGCAATTTTTTGATGTGAAATTGTAAACATGTGGCCATGGATTTTGAAAATTCTAGAGAGAATTTTAAAAGCTTCAAGAGAATTTCAACAATTTTGAGAGGGATTTGAAAAGTTTCAATGGGAATGGGAAGAATTGGGACAAAAATTCGAAAATTTTTAAGGGACTTTGAAAAAATTTCAACTGGAATTTTAGCAATTTTTTGACGTGAAATTGTAAACATGTGGCCATGGATTTTGAAAATTCTAGAGAGAATTTTAAAAGCTTCAAGAGAATTTCAACAATTTTGAGAGGGATTTGAAAAGTTTCAATGGGAATGGGAAGAGTTGGGACAAAAATTGGAAAATTTTTAAGGGACTTTGAAAAAATTTCAACTGGAATTTTAGCAATTTTTTGACGTGAAATTGTAAACATGTGCCCATGGATTTTGAAAATTCTAGCGAGAATTTTAAAAGCTTCAAGAGAATTTCAACAATTTTGAGAGGGATTTGAAAAGTTTCAATGGGAATGGGAAGAATTGGGACAAAAATTGGAAAATTTTTCAGGGACTTTGAAAAAATTTCAACTGGAATTTTAGCAGTTTTTGACGTGGAATTGTAAACATGTGGCCATGGATTTTGAAAATTCTAGAGAGAATTTTAAAAGCTTCAAGAGAATTTCAACAATTTTGAGAGGGATTTGAAAAGTTTCAATGGGAATGGGAAGAATTGGGACAAAATTTGGAAAATTTTTAAGGGACTTTGAAAAAATTTCAACTGGAATTTTAGCCATTTTTTTATGTGAAATTGTAAACATGTGGCCATGGATTTTGAAAATTCTAGAGAGAATTTTAAAAGCTTCAAGAGAATTTCAACAATTTAGAGAGGGATTTGAAAAGTTTCAATGGGAATGGGAAGAATTGGGACAAAAATTGGAAAATTTTTAAGGGACTTTGAAAAAATTTCAACTGGAATTTTAGCCATTTTTTGACATGAAATTGTAAACATGTGGACATGGATTTGAAAATTCTAGAGAGAATTTTAAAAGCTTCAACAGAATTTCAACACTTTTGAGAGGGATTTGAAAAGTTTCAATGGGAATGGGAAGAATTGGGACAAAAATTGGAAAATTTTTAAGGGACTTTGAAAAAATTTCAACTGGAATTTTAGCCATTTTTGACGTGAAATTGTAAACATGTGTCCATGGATTTTGAAAATTCTAGAGAGAATTTTAAAAGCTTTAACAGAATTTCTACAATTTTGAGAGGGATTTGAAAAGTTTCAATGGGAATGGGAAGAATTGGGACAAAAATTGGAAAATTTTTAAGGGACTTTGAAAAAATTTCAACTGGAATTTTAGCCATTTTTTTATGTGAAATTGTAAACATGTGGACATGGATTTTGAAAATTCTAGAGAGAATTTTAAAAGCTTCAAGAGAATTTCAACAATTTTGAGAGGGATTTGAAAAGTTTCAATGGGAATGGGAAGAATTGGGACAAAAATTGGAAAATTTTGAAGGGACTTTGAAAAAATTTCAACTGGAATTTTAGCCATTTTCTGACGTGAAATTGTAAACATGTGGCCATGGATTTTGAAAATTCTAGAGAGAATTTTAAAAGCTTCAAGAGAATTTCAACAATTTTGAGAGGGATTTGAAAAGTTTCAATGGGAATGGGAAGAATTGGGACAAAAATTGGAAAATTTTTAAGGGACTTTGAAAAAATTTCAACTGGAATTTTAGCCATTTTTTTACGTGAAATTGTAAACATGTGTCCATGGATTTTGAAAATTCTAGAGAGAATTTTAAAAGCTTCAAGAGAATTTCAACAATTTTGAGAGGGATTTGAAAAGTTTCAATGGGAATGGGAAGAATTGGGACAAAAATTGGAAAATTTTGAAGGGACTTTGAAAAAATTTCAACTGGAATTTTAGCAATTTTTTTATGTGAAATTGTAAACATGTGGCCATGGATTTTGAAAATTCTAGAGAGAATTTTAAAAGCTTCAAGAGAATTTCAACAATTTTGAGAGGGATTTGAAAAGTTTCAATGGGAATGGGAAGAATTGGGACAAAAATTGGAAAACTTTTCAGGGACTTTGAAAAAATTTCAACTGGAATTTTAGCAATTTTTTGACGTGAAATTGTAAACATGTGGACATGGATTTTGAAAATTCTAGAGAGAATTTTAAAAGCTTCAAGAGAATTTCAACAATTTTGAGAGGGATTTGAAAAGTTTCAATGGGAATGAGAAGAATTGGGACAAAAATTGGAAAATTTTTAAGGGACTCTGAAAAAATTTCAACTGGAATTTTAGCCATTTTTTGACGTGAAATTGTAAACATGTGGCCATGGATTTTGAAAATTCTAGAGAGAATTTTAAAAGCTTCAAGAGAATTTCAACAATTTTGAGAGGGATTTGAAAAGTTTCAATGGGAATGGGAAGAATTGGGACAAAAATTGGAAAATTTTGAAGGGACTTTGAAAAAACTTCAACTGGAATTTTAGCCATTTTTTGACGTGAAATTGTAAACATGTGGACATGGATTTTGAAAATTCTAGAGAGAATTTTAAAAGCTTCAACAGAATTTCAACAATTTTGAGAGGGATTTGAAAAGTTTCAATGGGAATGGGAAGAATTGGGACAAAAATTGGAAAATTTTTAAGGGACTTTGAAAAAATTTCAACTGGAATTTTAGCCATTTTTTGACGTGAAATTGTAAACATGTGGACATGGATTTTGAAAATTCTAGAGAGAATTTTAAAAGCTTCAACAGAATTTCAACAATTTTGAGAGGGATTTGAAAAGTTTCAATGGGAATGGGAAGAATTGGGACAAAAATTGGAAAATTTTTAAGGGACTTTGAAAAAATTTCAACTGGAATTTTAGCAATTTTTTGACGTGAAATTGTAAACATGTGGACATGGATTTTGAAAATTCTAGAGAGAATTTTTAAAGCTTCAAGAGAATTTCAACAATTTTGAGAGGGATTTGAAAAGTTTCAATGGGAATGGGAAGAATTGGGACAAAAATTGGAAAATTTTTAAGGGACTTTGAAAAAATTTCAACTGGAATTTTAGCCATTTTTGACGTGAAATTGTAAACATGTGTCCATGGATTTTGAAAATTCTAGAGAGAATTTTAAAAGCTTTAACAGAATTTCTACAATTTTGAGAGGGATTTGAAAAGTTTCAATGGGAATGGGAAGAATTGGGACAAAAATTGGAAAATTTTTAAGGGACTTTGAAAAAATTTCAACTGGAATTTTAGCCATTTTTTTATGTGAAATTGTAAACATGTGGACATGGATTTTGAAAATTCTAGAGAGAATTTTAAAAGCTTCAAGAGAATTTCAACAATTTTGAGAGGGATTTGAAAAGTTTCAATGGGAATGGGAAGAATTGGGACAAAAATTGGAAAATTTTGAAGGGACTTTGAAAAAATTTCAACTGGAATTTTAGCCATTTTCTGACGTGAAATTGTAAACATGTGGCCATGGATTTTGAAAATTCTAGAGAGAATTTTAAAAGCTTCAAGAGAATTTCAACAATTTTGAGAGGGATTTGAAAAGTTTCAATGGGAATGGGAAGAATTGGGACAAAAATTGGAAAATTTTTAAGGGACTTTGAAAAAATTTCAACTGGAATTTTAGCCATTTTTTTACGTGAAATTGTAAACATGTGTCCATGGATTTTGAAAATTCTAGAGAGAATTTTAAAAGCTTCAAGAGAATTTCAACAATTTTGAGAGGGATTTGAAAAGTTTCAATGGGAATGGGAAGAATTGGGACAAAAATTGGAAAATTTTTCAGGGACTTTGAAAAAATTTCAACTGGAATTTTAGCAATTTTTTGACGTGAAATTGTAAACATGTGGCCATGGATTTTGAAAATTCTAGAGAGAATTTTAAAAGCTTCAAGAGAATTTCAACAATTTTGAGAGGGATTTGAAAAGTTTCAATGGGAATGGGAAGAATTGGGACAAAAATTGGAAAACTTTTCAGGGACTTTGCAAAAATTTCAACTGGAATTTTAGCAATTTTTTGACGTGAAATTGTAAACATGTGGACATGGATTTTGAAAATTCTAGAGAGAATTTTAAAAGCTTCAAGAGAATTTCAACAATTTTGAGAGGGATTTGAAAAGTTTCAATGGGAATGGGAAGAATTGGGACAAAAATTGGAAAATTTTTAAGGGACTCTGAAAAAATTTCAACTGGAATTTTAGCCATTTTTTGACGTGAAATTGTAAACATGTGGCCATGGATTTTGATAATTCTAGAGAGAATTTTAAAAGCTTCAAGAGAATTTCAACAATTTTGAGAGGGATTTGAAAAGTTTCAATGGGAATGGGAAGAATTGGGACAAAAATTGGAAAATTTTGAAGGGACTTTGAAAAAACTTCAACTGGAATTTTAGCCATTTTTTGACGTGAAATTGTAAACATGTGGACATGGATTTTGAAAATTCTAGAGAGAATTTTAAAAGCTTCAAGAGAATTTCAACAATTTTGAGAGGGATTTGAAAAGTTTCAATGGGAATGGGAAGAATTGGGACAAAAATTGGAAAATTTTTAAGGGACTTTGAAAAAATTTCAACTGGAATTTTAGCCATTTTTTGAAGTGAAATTGTAAACATGTGGACATGGATTTTGAAAATTCTAGAGAGAATTTTAAAAGCTTCAACAGAATTTCAACAATTTTGAGAGGGATTTGAAAAGTTTCAACGGGAATGGGAAGAATTGGGACAAAAATTGGAAAATTTTTAAGGGACTTTGAAAAAATTTCAACTGGAATTTTAGCAATTTTTTGACGTGAAATTGTAAACATGTGGACATGGATTTTGAAAATTCTAGAGAGAATTTTAATAGCTTTAACAGAATTTCTACAATGTTGAGAGGGATTTGAAAAGTTTCAATGGGAATGGGAAGAATTGGGACAAAAATTGGAAAACTTTTAAGGGACTTTGAAAAAATTTCAACTGGAATTTTAGCAATTTTTTGATGTGAAATTGTAAACATGTGGACATGGATTTTGAAAATTCTAGAGAGAATTTTAAAAGCTTCAAGAGAATTTCAACAATTTTGAGAGGGATTTGAAAAGTTTCAATGGGAATGGGAAGAATTGGGACAAAAATTGGAAAATTTTTAAGGGACTTTGAAAAAATTTCAACTGGAATTTTAGCCATTTTTTGACGTGAAATTGTAAACATGTGGCCATGGATTTTGAAAATTCTAGAGAGAATTTTAAAAGCTTCAAGAGAATTTCAACAATTTTGAGAGGGATTTGAAAAGTTTCAATGGGAATGGGAAGAATTGGGACAAAAATTGGAAAATTTTTAAGGGACTTTGAAAAAATTTCAACTGGAATTTTAGCCATTTTTTTATGTGAAATTGTAAACATGTGGACATGGATTTTGAAAATTCTAGAGAGAATTTTAAAAGCTTCAAGAGAATTTCAACAATTTTGAGAGGGATTTGAAAAGTTTCAATGGGAATGGGAAGAATTGGGACAAAAATTGGAAAATTTTTCAGGGACTTTGAAAAAATTTCAACTGGAATTTTAGCCATTTTTTGAAGTGAAATTGTAAACATGTTGAAGTGGATTTTGAAAATTCTAGAGAGAATTTTAAAAGCTTCAAGAGAATTTCAACAATTTTGAGAGGGATTTGAAAAGTTTCAATGGGAATGGGAAGAATTGGGACAAAAATTGGAAAATTTTTCAGGGACTTTGAAAAAATTTCAACTGGAATTTTAGCCATTTTTTTATGTGAAATTGTAAACATGTTGAAGTGGTTTTTGAAAATTCTAGAGAGAATTTTAAAAGCTTCAAGAGAATTTCAACAATTTTGAGAGGGATTTGAAAAGTTTCAATGGGAATGGGAAGAATTGGGACAAAAATTGGAAAATTTTTCAGGGACTTTGAAAAAATTTCAGCTGCAATTTTAGCCATTTTTTGACGTGAAATTGTAAACATGTGGACATGTATTTTGAAAATTCTAGAGAGAATTTTAAAAGCTTCAAGAGAATTTCAACAATGTTGAGAGGGATTTGAAAAGTTTCAATGGGAATGGGAAGAATTGGGACAAAAATTGGAAAACTTTTAAGGGACTTTGAAAAAATTTCAACTGGAATTTTAGCAATTTTTTGATGTGAAATTGTAAACATGTGGCCATGGATTTTGAAAATTCTAGAGAGAATTTTAAAAGCTTCAAGAGAATTTCAACAATTTTGAGAGGGATTTGAAAAGTTTCAATGGGAATGGGAAGAATTGGGACAAAAATTGGAAAATTTTTAAGGGACTTTGAAAAAATTTCAACTGGAATTTTAGCAATTTTTTGACGTGAAATTGTAAACATGTGGCCATGGATTTGAAAATTCTAGAGAGAATTTTAAAAGCTTCAAGAGAATTTCAACAATTTTGAGAGGGATTTGAAAAGTTTCAATGGGAATGGGAAGAATTGGGACAAAAATTGGAAAATTTTTCAGGGACTTTGAAAAAATTTCAACTGGAATTTTAGCCATTTTTTGACGTGAAATTGTAAACATGTGGACATGGATTTTGAAAATTCTAGAGAGAATTTTAAAAGCTTCAAGAGAATTTCAACAATTTTGAGAGGGATTTGAAAAGTTTCAATGGGAATGGGAAGAATTGGGACAAAAATTGGAAAATTTTTCAGGGACTTTGAAAAAATTTCAACTGGAATTTTAGCAATTTTTTGACGTGAAATTGTAAACATGTGGCCATGGATTTTGAAAATTCTAGAGAGAATTTTAAAAGCTTCAAGAGAATTTCAACTATTTTGAGAGGGATTTGAAAAGTTTCAATGGGAATGGGAAGAATTGGGACAAAAATTGGAAAATTTTTCAGGGACTTTGAAAAAATTTCAACTGGAATTTTAGCCATTTTTTGACGTGAAATTGTAAACATGTGGACATGGATTTTGAAAATTCTAGAGAGAATTTTAAAAGCTTCAAGAGAATTTCAACAATTTTGAGAGGGATTTGAAAAGTTTCAATGGGAATGGGAAGAATTGGGACAAAAATTGGAAAATTTTTCAGGGACTTTGAAAAAATTTCAACTGGAATTTTAGCCATTTTTTGACGTGAAATTGTAAACATGTGGCCATGGATTTTGAAAATTCTAGAGAGAATTTTAAAAGCTTCAAGAGAATTTCAACAATTTTGAGAGGGATTTGAAAAGTTTCAATGGGAATGGGAAGAATTGGGACAAAAATTGGAAAATTTTTCAGGGACTTTGAAAAAATTTCGATTGGAATTTTAGCCATTTTTTGACGTGAAATTGTAAACATGTGGCCATGGATTTTGAAAATTCTAGAGAGAATTTAAAAAGCTTCAAGAGAATTTCAACGATTTTGAGAGGGATTTGAAAAGTTTCAATGGGAATGGGAAGAATTGGGACAAAAATTGGAAAATTTTTAAGGGACTTTGAAAAAATTTCAACTGGAATTTTAGCCATTTTTTGAAGTGAAATTGTAAACATGTGGACATGGATTTTGAAAATTCTAGAGAGAATTTTAAAAGCTTCAACAGAATTTCAACACTTTTGAGAGGGATTTGAAATGTTTCAATGGGAATGGGAAGAATTGGGACAAAAATTGGAAAATTTTTAAGGGACTTTGAAAAAATTTCAACTGGAATTTTAAAAATTTTTTGACGTGAAATTGTAAACATGTGGACATGGATTTTGAAAATTCTAGAGAGAATTTTTAAAGCTTCAACAGAATTTCAACAATTTTGAGAGGGATTTGAAAAGTTTCAATGGGAATGGGAAGAATTGGGACAAAAATTGGAAAATTTTTAAGGGACTTTGAAAAAATTTCAACTGGAATTTTAGCAATTTTTTGACGTGAAATTGTAAACATGTGGCCATGGATTTTGAAAATTCTAGAGAGAATTTTAAAAGCTTCAAGAGAATTTCAACAATTTTGAGAGGGATTTGAAAAGTTTCAATGGGAATGGGAAGAATTGGGACAAAAATTGGAAAATTTTTCAGGGACTTTGAAAAAATTTCAACTGGAATTTTAGCCATTTTTTGACGTGAAATTGTAAACATGTGGACATGTATTTTGAAAATTCTAGAGAGAATTTTAAAAGCTTCAAGAGAATTTCAACAATGTTGAGAGGGATTTGAAAAGTTTCAATGGGAATGGGAAGAATTGGGACAAAAATTGGAAAACTTTTAAGGGACTTTGAAAAAATTTCAACTGGAATTTTAGCAATTTTTTGATGTGAAATTGTAAACATGTGGACATGGATTTTGAAAATTCTAGAGAGAATTTTAAAAGCTTCAAGAGAATTTCAACAATTTTGAGAGGGATTTGAAAAGTTTCAATGGGAATGGGAAGAATTGGGACAAAAATTTGAAAATTTTTAAGGGACTTTGAAAAAATTTCAACTGGAATTTTAGCCATTTTTTTATGTGAAATTGTTAACATGTTGAAGTGGATTTTGAAAATTCTAGAGAGAATTTTAAAAGCTTCAAGAGAATTTCAACAATTTTGAGAGGGATTTGAAAAGTTTCAATGGGAATGGGAAGAATTGGGACAAAAATTGGAAAATTTTTAAGGGACTTTGAAAAAATTTCAGCTGGAATTTTAGCCATTTTTTTATGTGAAATTGTAAACATGTGGACATGGATTTTGAAAATTCTAGAGAGAATTTTAAAAGCTTCAAGAGAATTTCAACAATTTTGAGAGGGATTTGAAAAGTTTCAATGGGAATGGGAAGAATTGGGACAAAAATTGGAAAATTTTTCAGGGACTTTGAAAAAATTTCAACTGGAATTTTAGCCATTTTTTGACGTGAAATTGTAAACATGTGGACATGGATTTTGAAAATTCTAGAGAGAATTTTTAAAGCTTCAACAGAATTTCAACAATTTTGAGAGGGATTTGAAAAGTTTCAATGGGAATGGGAAGAATTGGGACAAAAATTTGAAAATTTTTAAGGGACTTTGAAAAAATTTCAACTGGAATTTTAGCCATTTTTTTATGTGAAATTGTTAACATGTTGAAGTGGATTTTGAAAATTCTAGAGAGAATTTTAAAAGCTTCAAGAGAATTTCAACAATTTTGAGAGGGATTTGAAAAGTTTCAATGGGAATGGGAAGAATTGGGACAAAAATTGGAAAATTTTTCAGGGACTTTGAAAAAATTTCAACTGGAATTTTAGCCATTTTTTGACGTGAAATTGTAAACATGTGGACATGGATTTTGAAAATTCTAGAGAGAATTTTAAAAGCTTCAAGAGAATTTCAACAATTTTGAGAGGGATTTGAAAAGTTTCAATGGGAATGGGAAGAATTGGGACAAAAATTGGAAAACTTTTAAGGGACTTTGAAAAAATTTCAACTGGAATTTTAGCAATTTTTTGATGTGAAATTGTAAACATGTGGCCATGGATTTTGAAAATTCTAGAGAGAATTTTAAAAGCTTCAAGAGAATTTCAACAATTTTGAGAGGGATTTGAAAAGTTTCAATGGGAATGGGAAGAATTGGGACAAAAATTCGAAAATTTTTAAGGGACTTTGAAAAAATTTCAACTGGAATTTTAGCAATTTTTTGACGTGAAATTGTAAACATGTGGCCATGGATTTTGAAAATTCTAGAGAGAATTTTAAAAGCTTCAAGAGAATTTCAACAATTTTGAGAGGGATTTGAAAAGTTTCAATGGGAATGGGAAGAATTGGGACAAAAATTGGAAAATTTTTCAGGGACTTTGAAAAAATTTCAACTGGAATTTTAGCCATTTTTTTATGTGAAATTGTAAACATGTGGCCATGGATTTTGAAAATTCTAGAGAGAATTTTAAAAGCTTCAAGAGAATTTCAACAATTTTGAGAGGGATTTGAAAAGTTTCAATGGGAATGGGAAGAATTGGGACAAAAATTGGAAAATTTTTCAGGGACTTTGAAAAAATTTCAACTGGAATTTTAGCCATTTTTTGACATGAAATTGTAAACATGTGGACATGGATTTTGAAAATTCTAGAGAGAATTTTAAAAGCTTCAAGAGAATTTCAACAATTTTGAGAGGGATTTGAAAAGTTTCAATGGGAATGGGAAGAATTGGGACAAAAATTGGAAAATTTTTCAGGGACTTTGAAAAAATTTCAACTGGAATTTTTAGCCATTTTTTGACGTGAAATTGTAAACATGTGGACATGGATTTTGAAAATTCTAGAGAGAATTTTTAAAGCTTCAACAGAATTTCAACAATTTTGAGAGGGATTTGAAAAGTTTCAATGGGAATGGGAAGAATTGGGACAAAAATTTGAAAATTTTTAAGGGACTTTGAAAAAATTTCAACTGGAATTTTAGCCATTTTTTTATGTGAAATTGTTAACATGTTGAAGTGGATTTTGAAAATTCTAGAGAGAATTTTAAAAGCTTCAAGAGAATTTCAACAATTTTGAGAGGGATTTGAAAAGTTTCAATGGGAATGGGAAGAATTGGGACAAAAATTGGAAAATTTTTCAGGGACTTTGAAAAAATTTCAACTGGAATTTTAGCCATTTTTTGACGTGAAATTGTAAACATGTGGACATGGATTTTGAAAATTCTAGAGAGAATTTTAAAAGCTTCAAGAGAATTTCAACAATTTTGAGAGGGATTTGAAAAGTTTCAATGGGAATGGGAAGAATTGGGACAAAAATTGGAAAACTTTTAAGGGACTTTGAAAAAATTTCAACTGGAATTTTAGCAATTTTTTGATGTGAAATTGTAAACATGTGGCCATGGATTTTGAAAATTCTAGAGAGAATTTTAAAAGCTTCAAGAGAATTTCAACAATTTTGAGAGGGATTTGAAAAGTTTCAATGGGAATGGGAAGAATTGGGACAAAAATTCGAAAATTTTTAAGGGACTTTGAAAAAATTTCAACTGGAATTTTAGCCATTTTTTGACGTGAAATTGTAAACATGTGGCCATGGATTTTGAAAATTCTAGAGAGAATTTTAAAAGCTTCAAGAGAATTTCAACAATTTTGAGAGGGATTTGAAAAGTTTCAATGGGAATGGGAAGAGTTGGGACAAAAATTGGAAAATTTTTAAGGGACTTTGAAAAAATTTCAACTGGAATTTTAGCAATTTTTTGACGTGAAATTGTAAACATGTGGCCATGGATTTTGAAAATTCTAGAGAGAATTTTAAAAGCTTCAAGAGAATTTCAACAATTTTGAGAGGGATTTGAAAAGTTTCAATGGGAATGGGAAGAATTGGGACAAAAATTGGAAAATTTTTAAGGGACTTTGAAAAAATTTCAACTGGAATTTTAGCCATTTTTTGACGTGGAATTGTAAACATGTGGACATGGATTTTGAAAATTCTAGAGAGAATTTTAAAAGCTTCAAGAGAATTTCAACAATTTTGAGAGGGATTTGAAAAGTTTCAATGGGAATGGGAAGAATTGGGACAAAAATTGGAAAATTTTTAAGGGACTTTGAAAAAATTTCAACTGGAATTTTAACCATTTTTTGACGTGAAATTGTAAACATGTGGCCATGGATTTTGAAAATTCTAGAGAGAATTTTAAAAGCTTCAAGAGAATTTCAACAATTTTGAGAGGGATTTGAAAAGTTTCAATGGGAATGGGAAGAATTGGGACAAAAATTGGAAAATTTTGAAGGGACTTTGAAAAAATTTCAACTGGAATTTTAGCAATTTTTTGACGTGAAATTGTAAACATGTGGCCATGGATTTTGAAAATTCTAGAGAGAATTTTAAAAGCTTCAAGAGAATTTCAACAATTTTGAGAGGGATTTGAAAAGTTTCAATGGGAATGGGAAGAATTGGGACAAAAATTGGAAAATTTTTAAGGGACTTTGAAAAAATTTCAACTGGAATTTTAGCAGTTTTTGACGTGAAATTGTAAACATGTGGCCATGGATTTTGAAAATTCTAGAGAGAATTTTAAAAGCTTCAACAGAATTTCAACAATTTTGAGAGGGATTTGAAAAGTTTCAATGGGAATGGGAAGAATTGGGACAAAAATTGGAAAATTTTTAAGGGACTTTGAAAAAATTTCAACTGGAATTTTAGCCATTTTTTTATGTGAAATTGTAAACATGTGGCCATGGATTTTGAAAATTCTAGAGAGAATTTTAAAAGCTTCAAGAGAATTTCAACAATTTTGAGAGGGATTTGAAAAGTTTCAATGGGAATGGGAAGAATTGGGACAAAAATTGGAAAATTTTTAAGGGACTTTGAAAAAAATTTCAACTGGAATTTTAGCAATTTTTTGACGTGAAATTGTAAACATGTGGACATGGATTTTGAAAATTCTAGAGAGAATTTTTAAAGCTTCAAGAGAATTTCAACAATTTTGAGAGGGATTTGAAAAGTTTCAATGGGAATGGGAAGAATTGGGACAAAAATTGGAAAATTTTTAAGGGACTTTGAAAAAATTTCAACTGGAATTTTAGCCATTTTTTGACATGAAATTGTAAACATGTGGACATGGATTTTGAAAATTCTAGAGAGAATTTTAAAAGCTTCAAGAGAATATCAACACTTTTGAGAGGGATTTGAAAAGTTTCAATGGGAATGGGAAGAATTGGGACAAAAATTGGAAAATTTTTCAGGGACTTTGAAAAAATTTCAACTGGAATTTTAGCCATTTTTGACGTGAAATTGTAAACATGTGTCCATGGATTTTGAAAATTCTAGAGAGAATTTTAAAAGATTCAACAGAATTTCAACAATTTTGAGAGGGATTTGAAAAGTTTCAATGGGAATGGGAAGAATTGGGACAAAAATTGGAAAATTTTTAAGGGACTTTGAAAAAATTTCAACTGGAATTTTAGCCATTTTTTTATGTGAAATTGTAAACATGTGGACATGGATTTTGAAAATTCTAGAGAGAATTTTAAAAGCTTCAAGAGAATTTCAACAATTTTGAGAGGGATTTGAAAAGTTTCAATGGGAATGGGAAGAATTGGGACAAAAATTGGAAAATTTTTAAGGGACTTTGAAAAAATTTCAACTGGAATTTTAGCCATTTTCTGACGTGAAATTGTAAACATGTGGCCATGGATTTTGAAAATTCTAGAGAGAATTTTAAAAGCTTCAAGAGAATTTCAACAATTTTGAGAGGGATTTGAAAAGTTTCAATGGGAATGGGAAGAATTGGGACAAAAATTTGAAAATTTTTAAGGGACTTTGAAAAAATTTCAACTGGAATTTTAGCCATTTTTTGAAGTGAAATTGTAAACATGTGTCCATGGATTTTGAAAATTCTAGAGAGAATTTTAAAAGCTTCAAGAGAATTTCAACAATTTTGAGAGGGATTTGAAAAGTTTCAATGGGAATGGGAAGAATTGGGACAAAAATTGGAAAATTTTGAAGGGACTTTGAAAAAATTTCAACTGGAATTTCAGCAATTTTTTTACGTGAAATTGTAAACATGTTGAAGTGGATTTTGAAAATTCTAGAGAGAATTTTAAAAGCTTCAAGAGAATTTCAACAATTTTGAGAGGGATTTGAAAAGTTTCAATGGGAATGGGAAGAATTGGGACAAAAATTGGAAAATTTTTAAGGGACTTTGAAAAAATTTCAACTGGAATTTTAGCAATTTTTTGATGTGAAATTGTAAACATGTGGCCATGGATTTTGAAAATTCTAGAGAGAATTTTAAAAGCTTCAAGAGAATTTCAACAATTTTGAGAGGGATTTGAAAAGTTTCAATGGGAATGGGAAGAATTGGGACAAAAATTGGAAAACTTTTCAGGGACTTTGAAAAAATTTCAACTGGAATTTTAGCAATTTTTTGACGTGAAATTGTAAACACGTGGCCATGGATTTTGAAAATTCTAGAGAGAATTTTAAAAGCTTCAACAGAATTTCAACAATTTTGAGAGGGATTTGAAAAGTTTCAATGGGAATGGGAAGAATTGGGACAAAAATTGGAAAATTTTTAAGGGACTCTGAAAAAATTTCAACTGGAATTTTAGCCATTTTTTGACGTGAAATTGTAAACATGTGGCCATGGATTTTGAAAATTCTAGAGAGAATTTTAAAAGCTTCAAGAGAATTTCAACAATTTGGAGAGGGATTTGAAAAGTTTCAATGGGAATGGGAAGAATTGGGACAAAAATTGGAAAATTTTTAAGGGACTTTGAAAAAATTTCAACTGGAATTTTAGCAATTTTTTGACGTGAAATTGTAAACATGTGGCCATGGATTTTGAAAATTCTAGAGAGAATTTTAAAAGCTTCAAGAGAATTTCAACAATTTTGAGAGGGATTTGAAAAGTTTCAATGGGAATGGGAAGAATTGGGACAAAAATTGGAAAACTTTTCAGGGACTTTGAAAAAATTTCAGCTGGAATTTTAGCCATTTTTTGACGTGAAATTGTAAACATGTGGCCATGGATTTTGAAAATTCTAGAGAGAATTTTAAAAGCTTCAAGAGAATTTCAACAATTTTGAGAGGGATTTGAAAAGTTTCAATGGGAATGGGAAGAATTGGGACAAAAATTGGAAAATTTTTAAGGGACTTTGAAAAAATTTCAACTGGAATTTTAGCAGTTTTTGACGTGAAATTGTAAACATGTGGCCATGGATTTTGAAAATTCTAGAGAGAATTTTAAAAGCTTCAACAGAATTTCAACAATTTTGAGAGGGATTTGAAAAGTTTCAATGGGAATGGGAAGAATTGGGACAAAAATTGGAAAATTTTGAAGGGACTTTGAAAAAATTTCAACTGGAATTTCAGCAATTTTTTTACGTGAAATTGTAAACATGTTGAAGTGGATTTTGAAAATTCTAGAGAGAATTTTAAAAGCTTCAAGAGAATTTCAACAATTTTGAGAGGGATTTGAAAAGTTTCAATGGGAATGGGAAGAATTGGGACAAAAATTGGAAAATTTTTAAGGGACTTTGAAAAAATTTCAACTGGAATTTTAGCAATTTTTTGATGTGAAATTGTAAACATGTGGCCATGGATTTTGAAAATTCTAGAGAGAATTTTAAAAGCTTCAAGAGAATTTCAACAATTTTGAGAGGGATTTGAAAAGTTTCAATGGGAATGGGAAGAATTGGGACAAAAATTGGAAAACTTTTCAGGGACTTTGAAAAAATTTCAACTGGAATTTTAGCAATTTTTTGACGTGAAATTGTAAACACGTGGCCATGGATTTTGAAAATTCTAGAGAGAATTTTAAAAGCTTCAACAGAATTTCAACAATTTTGAGAGGGATTTGAAAAGTTTCAATGGGAATGGGAAGAATTGGGACAAAAATTGGAAAATTTTTAAGGGACTCTGAAAAAATTTCAACTGGAATTTTAGCCATTTTTTGACGTGAAATTGTAAACATGTGGCCATGGATTTTGAAAATTCTAGAGAGAATTTTAAAAGCTTCAAGAGAATTTCAACAATTTGGAGAGGGATTTGAAAAGTTTCAATGGGAATGGGAAGAATTGGGACAAAAATTGGAAAATTTTTAAGGGACTTTGAAAAAATTTCAACTGGAATTTTAGCAATTTTTTGACGTGAAATTGTAAACATGTGGCCATGGATTTTGAAAATTCTAGAGAGAATTTTAAAAGCTTCAAGAGAATTTCAACAATTTTGAGAGGGATTTGAAAAGTTTCAATGGGAATGGGAAGAATTGGGACAAAAATTGGAAAACTTTTCAGGGACTTTGAAAAAATGGAATTAAAATTCTAGAGAGAATTTTAAAAGCTTCAAGAGAATTTCAACAATTTTGAGAGGGATTTGAAAAGTTTCAATGGGAATGGGAAGAATTGGGAAAATTTTCACTTTGAATTGGAACATGTGGCCATGGATTTTGAAAATTCTAGAGAGAATTTTAAAAGCTTCAAGAGAATTTCAACAATTTTGAGAGGGATTTGAAATTAGCAGTTTTTGACGTGAAATTGTAAACATGTGGCCATGGATTTTGAAAATTCTAGAGAGAATTTTAAAAGCTTCAACAGAATTTCAACAATTTTGAGAGGGATTTGAAAAGTTTCAATGGGAATGGGAAGAATTGGGACAAAAATTGGAAAATTTTTAAGGGACTTTGAAAAAATTTCAACTGGAATTTTAGCCATTTTTTTATGTGAAATTGTAAACATGTGGCCATGGATTTTGAAAATTCTAGAGAGAATTTTAAAAGCTTCAAGAGAATTTCAACAATTTTGAGAGGGATTTGAAAAGTTTCAATGGGAATGGGAAGAATTGGGACAAAAATTGGAAAATTTTTAAGGGACTTTAAAAAAATTTCAACTGGAATTTTAGCAATTTTTTGACGTGAAATTGTAAACATGTGGACATGGATTTTGAAAATTCTAGAGAGAATTTTTAAAGCTTCAAGAGAATTTCAACAATTTTGAGAGGGATTTGAAAAGTTTCAATGGGAATGGGAAGAATTGGGACAAAAATTGGAAAATTTTTAAGGGACTTTGAAAAAATTTCAACTGGAATTTTAGCCATTTTTTGACATGAAATTGTAAACATGTGGACATGGATTTTGAAAATTCTAGAGAGAATTTTAAAAGCTTCAAGAGAATATAAACACTTTTGAGAGGGATTTGAAAAGTTTCAATGGGAATGGGAAGAATTGGGACAAAAATTGGAAAATTTTTCAGGGACTTTGAAAAAATTTCAACTGGAATTTTAGCCATTTTTGACGTGAAATTGTAAACATGTGTCCATGGATTTTGAAAATTCTAGAGAGAATTTTAAAAGATTCAACAGAATTTCAACAATTTTGAGAGGGATTTGAAAAGTTTCAATGGGAATGGGAAGAATTGGGACAAAAATTGGAAAATTTTTAAGGGACTTTGAAAAAATTTCAACTGGAATTTTAGCCATTTTTTTATGTGAAATTGTAAACATGTGGACATGGATTTTGAAAATTCTAGAGAGAATTTTAAAAGCTTCAAGAGAATTTCAACAATTTTGAGAGGGATTTGAAAAGTTTCAATGGGAATGGGAAGAATTGGGACAAAAATTGGAAAATTTTTAAGGGACTTTGAAAAATTTCAACTGGAATTTTAGCCATTTTCTGACGTGAAATTGTAAACATGTGGCCATGGATTTTGAAAATTCTAGAGAGAATTTTAAAAGCTTCAAGAGAATTTCAACAATTTTGAGAGGGATTTGAAAAGTTTCAATGGGAATGGGAAGAATTGGGACAAAAATTTGAAAATTTTTAAGGGACTTTGAAAAAATTTCAACTGGAATTTTAGCCATTTTTTGAAGTGAAATTGTAAACATGTGTCCATGGATTTTGAAAATTCTAGAGAGAATTTTAAAAGCTTCAAGAGAATTTCAACAATTTTGAGAGGGATTTGAAAAGTTTCAATGGGAATGGGAAGAATTGGGACAAAAATTGGAAAATTTTTAAGGGACTTTGAAAAAATTTCAACTGGAATTTCAGCAATTTTTTTACGTGAAATTGTAAACATGTTGAAGTGGATTTTGAAAATTCTAGAGAGAATTTTAAAAGCTTCAAGAGAATTTCAACAATTTTGAGAGGGATTTCAAAAGTTTCAATGGGAATGGGAAGAATTGGGACAAAAATTGGAAAATTTTTAAGGGACTTTGAAAAAATTTCAACTGGAATTTTAGCAATTTTTTGATGTGAAATTGTAAACATGTGGCCATGGATTTTGAAAATTCTAGAGAGAATTTTAAAAGCTTCAAGAGAATTTCAACAATTTTGAGAGGGATTTGAAAAGTTTCAATGGGAATGGGAAGAATTGGGACAAAAATTGGAAAACTTTTCAGGGACTTTGAAAAAATTTCAACTGGAATTTTAGCAATTTTTTGACGTGAAATTGTAAACATGTGGACATGGATTTTGAAAATTCTAGAGAGAATTTTAAAAGCTTCAACAGAATTTCAACAATTTTGAGAGGGATTTGAAAAGTTTCAATGGGAATGGGAAGAATTGGGACAAAAATTGGAAAATTTTTAAGGGACTCTGAAAAAATTTCAACTGGAATTTTAGCCATTTTTTGACGTGAAATTGTAAACATGTGGCCATGGATTTTGAAAATTCTAGAGAGAATTTTAAAAGCTTCAAGAGAATTTCAACAATTTTGAGAGGGATTTGAAAAGTTTCAATGGGAATGGGAAGAATTGGGACAAAAATTGGAAAATTTTTAAGGGACTTTGAAAAAACTTCAACTGGAATTTTAGCCATTTTTTGACGTGAAATTGTAAACATGTGGACATGGATTTTGAAAATTCTAGAGAGAATATTAAAAGCTTCAACAGAATTTCAACAATTTTGAGAGGGATTTGAAAAGTTTCAATGGGAATGGGAAGAATTGGGACAAAAATTGGAAAATTTTTAAGGGACTTTGAAAAAATTTCAACTGGAATTTTAGCCATTTTTTGACGTGAAATTGTAAACATGTGGCCATGGATTTTGAAAATTCTAGAGAGAATTTTAAAAGCTTCAAGAGAATTTCAACAATTTTGAGAGGGATTTGAAAAGTTTCAATGGGAATGGGAAGAATTGGGACAAAAATTGGAAAATTTTTAAGGGACTTTGAAAAAATTTCAACTGGAATTTTAGCCATTTTTTGACGTGAAATTGTAAACATGTGGCCATGGATTTTGAAAATTCTAGAGAGAATTTTAAAAGCTTCAAGAGAATTTCAACAATTTTGAGAGGGATTTGAAAAGTTTCAATGGGAATGGGAAGAATTGGGACAAAAATTGGAAAATTTTTAAGGGACTTTGAAAAAATTTCAACTGGAATTTTAGCCATTTTTTGAAGTGAAATTGTAAACATGTGTCCATGGATTTTGAAAATTCTAGAGAGAATTTTAAAAGCTTCAAGAGAATTTCAACAATTTTGAGAGGGATTTGAAAAGTTTCAATGGGAATGGGAAGAATTGGGACAAAAATTGGAAAATTTTTAAGGGACTTTGAAAAAATTTCAACTGGAATTTCAGCCATTTTTTGAAGTGAAATTGTAAACATGTGTCCATGGATTTTGAAAATTCTAGAGAGAATTTTAAAAGCTTCAAGAGAATTTCAACAATTTTGAGAGGGATTTGAAAAGTTTCAATGGGAATGGGAAGAATTGGGACAAAAATTGGAAAATTTTTAAGGGACTTTGAAAAAATTTCAACTGGAATTTTAGCAATTTTTTTATGTGAAATTGTAAACATGTGGCCATGGATTTTGAAAATTCTAGAGAGAATTTTAAAAGCTTCAAGAGAATTTCAACAATTTTGAGAGGGATTTGAAAAGTTTCAATGGGAATGGGAAGAATTGGGACAAAAATTGGAAAACTTTTCAGGGACTTTGAAAAAATTTCAACTGGAATTTTAGCAATTTTTTGACGTGAAATTGTAAACATGTGGACATGGATTTTGAAAATTCTAGAGAGAATTTTAAAAGCTTCAACAGAATTTCAACAATTTTGAGAGGGATTTGAAAAGTTTCAATGGGAATGGGAAGAATTGGGACAAAAATTGGAAAATTTTTAAGGGACTCTGAAAAAATTTCAACTGGAATTTTAGCCATTTTTTGACGTGAAATTGTAAACATGTGGCCATGGATTTTGAAAATTCTAGAGAGAATTTTAAAAGCTTCAAGAGAATTTCAACAATTTTGAGAGGGATTTGAAAAGTTTCAATGGGAATGGGAAGAATTGGGACAAAAATTGGAAAATTTTTAAGGGACTTTGAAGAAATTTCAACTGGAATTTTAGCCATTTTTTGACGTGAAATTGTAAACATGTGGACATGGATTTTGAAAATTCTAGAGAGAATATTAAAAGCTTCAACAGAATTTCAACAATTTTGAGAGGGATTTGAAAAGTTTCAATGGGAATGGGAAGAATTGGGACAAAAATTGGAAAATTTTTAAGGGACTTTGAAAAAATTTCAACTGGAATTTTAGCCATTTTTTGACGTGAAATTGTAAACATGTGGCCATGGATTTTGAAAATTCTAGAGAGAATTTTAAAAGCTTCAAGAGAATTTCAACAATTTTGAGAGGGATTTGAAAAGTTTCAATGGGAATGGGAAGAATTGGGACAAAAATTGGAAAATTTTTAAGGGACTTTGAAAAAATTTCAATTGGAATTTTAGCCATTTTTTGACGTGAAATTGTAAACATGTGGCCATGGATTTTGAAAATTCTAGAGAGAATTTTAAAAGCTTCAAGAGAATTTCAACGATTTTGAGAGGGATTTGAAAAGTTTCAATGGGAATGGGAAGAATTGGGACAAAAATTGGAAAATTTTTAAGGGACTTTGAAAAAATTTCAACTGGAATTTTAGCCATTTTTTGAAGTGAAATTGTAAACATGTGGACATGGATTTTGAAAATTCTAGAGAGAATTTTAAAAGCTTCAACAGAATTTCAACACTTTTGAGAGGGATTTGAAAAGTTTCAATGGGAATGGGAAGAATTGGGACAAAAATTGGAAAATTTTTAAGGGACTTTGAAAAAATTTCAACTGGAATTTTAAAAATTTTTGACGTGAAATTGTAAACATGTGGACATGGATTTTGAAAATTCTAGAGAGAATTTTTAAAGCTTCAACAGAATTTCAACAATTTTGAGAGGGATTTGAAAAGTTTCAATGGGAATGGGAAGAATTGGGACAAAAATTGGAAAATTTTTAAGGGACTTTGAAAAAATTTCAACTGGAATTTTAGCAATTTTTTGACGTGAAATTGTAAACATGTGGACATGGATTTTGAAAATTCTAGAGAGAATTTTAATAGCTTTAACAGAATTTCTACAATGTTGAGAGGGATTTGAAAAGTTTCAATGGGAATGGGAAGAATTGGGACAAAAATTGGAAAACTTTTAAGGGACTTTGAAAAAATTTCAACTGGAATTTTAGCAATTTTTTGATGTGAAATTGTAAACATGTGGCCATGGATTTTGAAAATTCTAGAGAGAATTTTAAAAGCTTCAAGAGAATTTCAACAATTTTGAGAGGGATTTGAAAAGTTTCAATGGGAATGGGAAGAATTGGGACAAAAATTGGAAAATTTTTAAGGGACTTTGAAAAAATTTCAACTGGAATTTTAGCAATTTTTTGACGTGAAATTGTAAACATGTGGCCATGGATTTTGAAAATTCTAGAGAGAATTTTAAAAGCTTCAAGAGAATTTCAACAATTTTGAGAGGGATTTGAAAAGTTTCAATGGGAATGGGAAGAATTGGGACAAAAATTGGAAAATTTTTAAGGGACTTTGAAAAAATTTCAACTGGAATTTTAGCCATTTTTTTATGTGAAATTGTAAACATGTGGCCATGGATTTTGAAAATTCTAGAGAGAATTTTAAAAGCTTCAAGAGAATTTCAACAATTTTGAGAGGGATTTGAAAAGTTTCAATGGGAATGGGAAGAATTGGGACAAAAATTGGAAAATTTTTCAGGGACTTTGAAAAAATTTCAACTGGAATTTTAGCCATTTTTTGAAGTGAAATTGTAAACATGTGTCCATGGATTTTGAAAATTCTAGAGAGAATTTTAAAAGCTTCAAGAGAATTTCAACAATTTTGAGAGGGATTTGAAAAGTTTCAATGGGAATGGGAAGAATTGGGACAAAAATTGGAAAATTTTTCAGGGACTTTGAAAAAATTTCAACTGGAATTTTAGCCATTTTTTGACGTGAAATTGTAAACATGTGGACATGGATTTTGAAAATTCTAGAGAGAATTTTAAAAGCTTCAAGAGAATTTCAACAATTTTGAGAGGGATTTGAAAAGTTTCAATGGGAATGGGAAGAATTGGGACAAAAATTGGAAAATTTTTAAGGGACTTTGAAAAAATTTCAACTGGAATTTTAGCCATTTTTTGACGTGAAATTGTAAACATGTGGACATGGATTTTGAAAATTCTAGAGAGAATTTTAAAAGCTTCAAGAGAATTTCAACAATTTTGAGAGGGATTTGAAAAGTTTCAATGGGAATGGGAAGAATTGGGACAAAAATTGGAAAATTTTTAAGGGACTTTGAAAAAATTTCAACTGGAATTTTAGCCATTTTTTGACGTGAAATTGTAAACATGTGGACATGGATTTTGAAAATTCTAGAGAGAATTTTAAAAGCTTCAAGAGAATTTCAACAATTTTGAGAGGGATTTGAAAAGTTTCAATGGGAATGGGAAGAATTGGGACAAAAATTGGAAAATTTTTAAGGGACTTTGAAAAAATTTCAACTGGAATTTTAGCCATTTTTTGACGTGAAATTGTAAACATGTGGACATGGATTTTGAAAATTCTAGAGAGAATTTTAAAAGCTTCAAGAGAATTTCAACAATTTTGAGAGGGATTTGAAAAGTTTCAATGGGAATGGGAAGAATTGGGACAAAAATTGGAAAATTTTTAAGGGACTTTGAAAAAATTTCAACTGGAATTTTAGCCATTTTTTGACGTGAAATTGTAAACATGTGGACATGGATTTTGAAAATTCTAGAGAGAATTTTAAAAGCTTCAAGAGAATTTCAACAATTTTGAGAGGGATTTGAAAAGTTTCAATGGGAATGGGAAGAATTGGGACAAAAATTGGAAAATTTTTAAGGGACTTTGAAAAAATTTCAACTGGAATTTTAGCCATTTTTTGACGTGAAATTGTAAACATGTGGACATGGATTTTGAAAATTCTAGAGAGAATTTTAAAAGCTTCAAGAGAATTTCAACAATTTTGAGAGGGATTTGAAAAGTTTCAATGGGAATGGGAAGAATTGGGACAAAAATTGGAAAATTTTTAAGGGACTTTGAAAAAATTTCAACTGGAATTTTAGCCATTTTTTGACGTGAAATTGTAAACATGTGGACATGGATTTTGAAAATTCTAGAGAGAATTTTAAAAGCTTCAAGAGAATTTCAACAATTTTGAGAGGGATTTGAAAAGTTTCAATGGGAATGGGAAGAATTGGGACAAAAATTGGAAAATTTTTAAGGGACTTTGAAAAAATTTCAACTGGAATTTTAGCCATTTTTTGACGTGAAATTGTAAACATGTGGCCATGGATTTTGAAAATTCTAGAGAGAATTTTAAAAGCTTCAAGAGAATTTCAACAATTTTGAGAGGGATTTGAAAAGTTTCAATGGGAATGGGAAGAATTGGGACAAAAATTGGAAAATTTTTAAGGGACTTTGAAAAAATTTCAACTGGAATTTTAGCCATTTTTTGACGTGAAATTGTAAACATGTGGACATGGATTTTGAAAATTCTAGAGAGAATTTTAAAAGCTTCAAGAGAATTTCAACAATTTTGAGAGGGATTTGAAAAGTTTCAATGGGAATGGGAAGAATTGGGACAAAAATTGGAAAATTTTTAAGGGACTTTGAAAAAATTTCAACTGGAATTTTAGCCATTTTTTGACGTGAAATTGTAAACATGTGGACATGGATTTTGAAAATTCTAGAGAGAATTTTAAAAGCTTCAAGAGAATTTCAACAATTTTGAGAGGGATTTGAAAAGTTTCAATGGGAATGGGAAGAATTGGGACAAAAATTGGAAAATTTTTAAGGGACTTTGAAAAAATTTCAACTGGAATTTTAGCCATTTTTTGACGTGAAATTGTAAACATGTGGACATGGATTTTGAAAATTCTAGAGAGAATTTTAAAAGCTTCAAGAGAATTTCAACAATTTTGAGAGGGATTTGAAAAGTTTCAATGGGAATGGGAAGAATTGGGACAAAAATTGGAAAATTTTTAAGGGACTTTGAAAAAATTTCAACTGGAATTTTAGCCATTTTTTGACGTGAAATTGTAAACATGTGGACATGGATTTTGAAAATTCTAGAGAGAATTTTAAAAGCTTCAAGAGAATTTCAACAATTTTGAGAGGGATTTGAAAAGTTTCAATGGGAATGGGAAGAATTGGGACAAAAATTGGAAAATTTTTAAGGGACTTTGAAAAAATTTCAACTGGAATTTTAGCCATTTTTTGACGTGAAATTGTAAACATGTGGACATGGATTTTGAAAATTCTAGAGAGAATTTTAAAAGCTTCAACAGAATTTCAACAATTTTGAGAGGGATTTGAAAAGTTTCAATGGGAATGGGAAGAATTGGGACAAAAATTGGAAAATTTTTAAGGGACTTTGAAAAAATTTCAACTGGAATTTTAGCCATTTTTTGACGTGAAATTGTAAACATGTGGACATGGATTTTGAAAATTCTAGAGAGAATTTTAAAAGCTTCAAGAGAATTTCAACAATTTTGAGAGGGATTTGAAAAGTTTCAATGGGAATGGGAAGAATTGGGACAAAAATTGGAAAACTTTTAAGGGACTTTGAAAAAATTTCAACTGGAATTTTAGCAATTTTTTGATGTGAAATTGTAAACATGTGGACATGGATTTTGAAAATTCTAGAGAGAATTTTAAAAGCTTCAAGAGAATTTCAACAATTTTGAGAGGGATTTGAAAAGTTTCAATGGGAATGGGAAGAATTGGGACAAAAATTGGAAAATTTTTAAGGGACTTTGAAAAAATTTCAACTGGAATTTTAGCCATTTTTTGACGTGAAATTGTAAACATGTGGCCATGGATTTTGAAAATTCTAGAGAGAATTTTAAAAGCTTCAAGAGAATTTCAACAATTTTGAGAGGGATTTGAAAAGTTTCAATGGGAATGGGAAGAATTGGGACAAAAATTGGAAAATTTTTAAGGGACTTTGAAAAAATTTCAACTGGAATTTTAGCCATTTTTTGTCGTGAAATTGTAAACATGTGGACATGGATTTTGAAAATTCTAGAGAGAATTTTAAAAGCTTCAAGAGAATTTCAACAATTTTGAGAGGGATTTGAAAAGTTTCAATGGGAATGGGAAGAATTGGGACAAAAATTGGAAAATTTTTAAGGGACTTTGAAAAAATTTCAACTGGAATTTTAGCCATTTTTTTATGTGAAATTGTAAACATGTGGACATGGATTTTGAAAATTCTAGAGAGAATTTTAAAAGCTTCAACAGAATTTCAACAATTTTGAGAGGGATTTGAAAAGTTTCATTTGGAATGGGAAGAATTGGGACAAAAATTGGAAAATTTTTAAGGGACTTTGAAAAAATTTCAACTGGAATTTTAGCCATTTTTTGTCGTGAAATTGTAAACATGTGGACATGGATTTTGAAAATTCTAGAGAGAATTTTAAAAGCTTCAAGAGAATTTCAACAATTTTGAGAGGGATTTGAAAAGTTTCAATGGGAATGGGAAGAATTGGGACAAAAATTGGAAAATTTTTAAGGGACTTTGAAAAAATTTCAACTGGAATTTTAGCCATTTTTTGTCGTGAAATTGTAAACATGTGGACATGGATTTTGAAAATTCTAGAGAGAATTTTAAAAGCTTCAAGAGAATTTCAACAATTTTGAGAGGGATTTGAAAAGTTTCATTTGGAATGGGAAGAATTGGGACAAAAATTGGAAAATTTTTAAGGGACTTTGAAAAAATTTCAACTGGAATTTTAGCCATTTTTTGACGTGAAATTGTAAACATGTGGCCATGGATTTTGAAAATTCTAGAGAGAATTTTAAAAGCTTCAAGAGAATTTCAACAATTTTGAGAGGGATTTGAAAAGTTTCAATGGGAATGGGAAGAATTGGGACAAAAATTGGAAAATTTTTAAGGGACTTTGAAAAAATTTCAACTGGAATTTTAGCCATTTTTGACGTGAAATTGTAAACATGTGGCCATGGATTTTGAAAATTCTAGAGAGAATTTTAAAAGCTTCAACAGAATTTCAACAATTTTGAGAGGGATTTGAAAAGTTTCAATGGGAATGGGAAGAATTGGGACAAAAATTGGAAAATTTTTAAGGGACTTTGAAAAAATTTCAACTGGAATTTTAGCCATTTTTTTATGTGAAATTGTAAACATGTGGCCATGGATTTTGAAAATTCTAGAGAGAATTTTAAAAAGCTTCAACAGAATTTCAACAATTTTGAGAGGGATTTGAAAAGTTTCAATGGGAATGGGAAGAATTGGGACAAAAATTGGAAAATTTTTAAGGGACTTTGAAAAAATTTCAACTGGAATTTTAGCCATTTTTTGTCGTGAAATTGTAAACATGTGGCCATGGATTTGGAAAATTCTAGAGAGAATTTTAAAAGCTTCAAGAGAATTTCAACAATTTTGAGAGGGATTTGAAAAGTTTCAATGGGAATGGGAAGAATTGGGACAAAAATTGGAAAATTTTTAAGGGACTTTGAAAAAATTTCAACTGGAATTTTAGCCATTTTTTGACGTGAAATTGTAAACATGTGGACATGGATTTTGAAAATTCTAGAGAGAATTTTAAAAGCTTCAAGAGAATTTCAACAATTTTGAGAGGGATTTGAAAAGTTTCATTTGGAATGGGAAGAATTGGGACAAAAATTGGAAAATTTTTAAGGGACTTTGAAAAAATTTCAACTGGAATTTTAGCCATTTTTTGTCGTGAAATTGTAAACATGTGGACATGGATTTTGAAAATTCTAGAGAGAATTTTAAAAGCTTCAAGAGAATTTCAACAATTTTGAGAGGGATTTGAAAAGTTTCAATGGGAATGGGAAGAATTGGGACAAAAATTGGAAAATTTTTAAGGGACTTTGAAAAAATTTCAACTGGAATTTTAGCCATTTTTTTATGTGAAATTGTAAACATGTGGACATGGATTTTGAAAATTCTAGAGAGAATTTTAAAAGCTTCAACAGAATTTCAACAATTTTGAGAGGGATTTGAAAAGTTTCATTTGGAATGGGAAGAATTGGGACAAAAATTGGAAAAGTTTTAAGGGACTTTGAAAAAATTTCAACTGGAATTTTAGCCATTTTTTGACGTGAAATTGTAAACATGTGGCCATGGATTTTGAAAATTCTAGAGAGAATTTTAAAAGCTTCAACAGAATTTCAACAATTTTGAGAGGGATTTGAAAAGTTTCAATAGGAATGGGAAGAATTGGGACAAAAATTGGAAAATTTTTAAGGGACTTTGAAAAAATTTCAACTGGAATTTTAGCCATTTTTTGACGTGAAATTGTAAACATGTGGACATGGATTTTGAAAATTCTAGAGAGAATTTTAAAAGCTTCAACAGAATTTCAACAATTTTGAGAGGGATTTGAAAAGTTTCAATGGGAATGGGAAGAATTGGGACAAAAATTGGAAAATTTTTAAGGGACTTTGAAAAAATTTCAACTGGAATTTTAGCCATTTTTTGACGTGAAATTGTAAACATGTGGACATGGATTTTGAAAATTCTAGAGAGAATTTTAAAAGCTTCAACAGAATTTCAACAATTTTGAGAGGGATTTGAAAAGTTTCAATGGGAATGGGAAGAATTGGGACAAAAATTGGAAAATTTTTAAGGGGCTTTGAAAAAATTTCAACTGGAATTTTAGCCATTTTTTGACGTGAAATTGTAAACATGTGGACATGGATTTTGAAAATTCTAGAGAGAATTTTAAAAGCTTCAACAGAATTTCAACAATTTTGAGAGGGATTTGAAAAGTTTCAATGGGAATGGGAAGAATTGGGACAAAAATTGGAAAATTTTAAGGGACTTTGAAAAAATTTCAACTGGAATTTTAGCCATTTTTTGACGTGAAATTGTAAACATGTGGACATGGATTTGAAAATTCTAGAGAGAATTGTAAAAGCTTCAAGAGAATTTCAACAATTTTGAGAGGGATTTGAAAAGTTTCAATGGGAATGGGAAGAATTGGGACAAAAATTGGAAAATTTTTAAGGGACTTTGAAAAAATTTCAACTGGAATTTTAGCCATTTTTTTATGTGAAATTGTAAACATGTGGACATGGATTTTGAAAATTCTAGAGAGAATTTTAAAAGCTTCAACAGAATTTCAACAATTTTGAGAGGGATTTGAAAAGTTTCATTTGGAATGGGAAGAATTGGGACAAAATTGGAAAAGTTTTAAGGGACTTTGAAAAAATTTCAACTGGAATTTTAGCCATTTTTTGACGTGAAATTGTAAACATGTGGCCATGGATTTTGAAAATTCTAGAGAGAATTTTAAAAGCTTCAACAGAATTTCAACAATTTTGAGAGGGATTTGAAAAGTTTCAATGGGAATGGGAAGAATTGGGACAAAAATTGGAAAATTTTTAAGGGACTTTGAAAAAATTTCAACTGGAATTTTAGCCATTTTTTGACGTGAAATTGTAAACATGTGGACATGGATTTTGAAAATTCTAGAGAGAATTTTAAAAGCTTCAACAGAATTTCAACAATTTTGAGAGGGATTTGAAAAGTTTCAATGGGAATGGGAAGAATTGGGACAAAATTGGAAAATTTTTAAGGGACTTTGAAAAAATTTCAACTGGAATTTTAGCCATTTTTTGACGTGAAATTGTAAACATGTGGACATGGATTTTGAAAATTCTAGAGAGAATTTTAAAAGCTTCAACAGAATTTCAACAATTTTGAGAGGGATTTGAAAAGTTTCAATGGGAATGGGAAGAATTGGGACAAAAATTGGAAAATTTTTAAGGGGCTTTGAAAAAATTTCAACTGGAATTTTAGCCATTTTTTGACGTGAAATTGTAAACATGTGGACATGGATTTTGAAAATTCTAGAGAGAATTTTAAAAGCTTCAACAGAATTTCAACAATTTTGAGAGGGATTTGAAAAGTTTCAATGGGAATGGGAAGAATTGGGACAAAAATTGGAAAATTTTTAAGGGACTTTGAAAAAATTTCAACTGGAATTTTAGCCATTTTTTGACGTGAAATTGTAAACATGTGGACATGGATTTTGAAAATTCTAGAGAGAATTTTAAAAGCTTCAACAGAATTTCAACAATTTTGAGAGGGATTTGAAAAGTTTCAATGGGAATGGGAAGAATTGGGACAAAAATTGGAAAATTTTTAAGGGACTTTGAAAAAATTTCAACTGGAATTTTAGCCATTTTTTGACGTGAAATTGTAAACATGTGGACATGGATTTTGAAAATTCTAGAGAGAATTTTAAAAGCTTCAAGAGAATTTCAACAATTTTGAGAGGGATTTGAAAAGTTTCAATGGGAATGGGAAGAATTGGGACAAAAATTGGAAAACTTTTAAGGGACTTTGAAAAAATTTCAACTGGAATTTTAGCCATTTTTTGACGTGAAATTGTAAACATGTGGACATGGATTTTGAAAATTCTAGAGAGAATTTTAAAAGCTTCAACAGAATTTCAACAATTTCAAGAGGGATTTGAAAAGTTTCATTTGGAATGGGAAGAATTGGGACAAAAATTGGAAAATTTTTAAGGGACTTTGAAAAAATTTCAACTGGAATTTTAGCCATTTTTTTGACGTGAAATTGTAAACATGTGGACATGGATTTTGAAAATTCTAGAGAGAATTTTAAAAGCTTCAAGAGAATTTCAACAATTTTGAGAGGGATTTGAAAAGTTTCAATGGGAATGGGAAGAATTGGGACAAAAATTGGAAAATTTTTAAGGGACTTTGAAAAAATTTCAACTGGAATTTTAGCCATTTTTTGACGTGAAATTTTAAACATGTGGCCATGGATTTTGAAAATTCTAGAGAGAATTTTTAAAGCTTCAAGAGAATTTCAACAATTTTGAGAGGGATTTGAAAAGTTTCAATGGGAATGGGAAGAATTGGGACAAAAATTGGAAAATTTTTAAGGGACTTTGAAAAAATTTCAACTGGAATTTTAGCCATTTTTTGACGTGAAATTGTAAACATGTGGACATGGATTTTGAAAATTCTAGAGAGAATTTTAAAAGCTTCAAGAGAATTTCAACAATTTTGAGAGGGATTTGAAAAGTTTCAATGGGAATGGGAAGAATTGGGACAAAAATTGGAAAATTTTTAAGGGACTTTGAAAAAATTTCAACTGGAATTTTAGCCATTTTTTGACGTGAAATTGTAAACATGTGGACATGGATTTTGAAAATTCTAGAGAGAATTTTAAAAGTTTCAACACAATTTCAACAATTTTGAGAGGGATTTGAAAAGTTTCAATGGGAATGGGAAGAATTGGGACAAAAATTGGAAAATTTGTAAGGGACTTTGAAAAAATTTCAACTGGAATTTTAGCCATTTTTTGACGTGAAATTGTAAACATGTGGCCATGGATTTTGAAAATTCTAGAGAGAATTTTAAAAGCTTCAAGAGAATTTCAACAATTTCAAGAGGGATTTGAAAAGTTTCAATGGGAATGGGAAGAATTGGGACAAAAATTGGAAAATTTGTAAGGGACTTTGAAAAAATTTCAACTGGAATTTTAGCCATTTTTTGACGTGAAATTGTAAACATGTGGCCATGGATTTTGAAAATTCTAGAGAGAATTTTAAAAGCTTCAAGAGAATTTCAACAATTTTGAGAGGGATTTGAAAAGTTTCAATGGGAATGGGAAGAATTGGGACAAAAATTGGAAAACTTTTAAGGGACTTTGAAAAAATTTCAACTGGAATTTTAGCCATTTTTTTATGTGAAATTGTAAACATGTGGACATGGATTTTGAAAATTCTAGAGAGAATTTTAAAAGCTTCAAGAGAATTTCAACAATTTTGAGAGGGATTTGAAAAGTTTCATTGGAATGGGAAGAATTGGGACAAAAATTGGAAAAGTTTTAAGGGACTTTGAAAAAATTTCAACTGGAATTTTAGCCATTTTTTGACGTGAAATTGTAAACATGTGGACATGGATTTTGAAAATTCTAGAGAGAATTTTAAAAGCTTCAACAGAATTTCAACAATTTTGAGAGGGATTTGAAAAGTTTCAATGGGAATGGGAAGAATTGGGACAAAAATTGGAAAATTTTTAAGGGACTTTGAAAAAATTTCAACTGGAATTTTAGCCATTTTTTGACGTGAAATTGTAAACATGTGGCCATGGATTTTGAAAATTCTAGAGAGAATTTTAAAAGCTTCAACAGAATTTCAACAATTTTGAGAGGGATTTGAAAAGTTTCAATGGGAATGGGAAGAATTGGGACAAAAATTGGAAAATTTTTAAGGGGCTTTGAAAAAATTTCAACTGGAATTTTAGCCATTTTTTGACGTGAAATTGTAAACATGTGGACATGGATTTTGAAAATTCTAGAGAGAATTTTAAAAGCTTCAACATAATTTCAACAATTTTGAGAGGGATTTGAAAAGTTTCAATGGGAATGGGAAGAATTGGGACAAAAATTGGAAAATTTTTAAGGGACTTTGAAAAAATTTCAACTGGAATTTTAGCCATTTTTTGACGTGAAATTGTAAACATGTGGACATGGATTTTGAAAATTCTAGAGAGAATTTTAAAAGCTTCAACAGAATTTCAACAATTTTGAGAGGGATTTGAAAAGTTTCAATGGGAATGGGAAGAATTGGGACAAAAATTGGAAAATTTTTAAGGGACTTTGAAAAAATTTCAACTGGAATTTTAGCCATTTTTTGACGTGAAATTGTAAACATGTGGACATGGATTTTGAAAATTCTAGAGAGAATTTTAAAAGCTTCAACAGAATTTCAACAATTTTGAGAGGGATTTGAAAAGTTTCAATGGGAATGGGAAGAATTGGGACAAAAATTGGAAAATTTTTAAGGGACTTTGAAAAAATTTCAACTGGAATTTTAGCCATTTTTTGACGTGAAATTGTAAACATGTGGACATGGATTTTGAAAATTCTAGAGAGAATTTTAAAAGCTTCAACAGAATTTCAACAATTTTGAGAGGGATTTGAAAAGTTTCAATGGGAATGGGAAGAATTGGGACAAAAATTGGAAAATTTTTAAGGGACTTTGAAAAAATTTCAACTGGAATTTTAGCCATTTTTTGACGTGAAATTGTAAACATGTGGACATGGATTTTGAAAATTCTAGAGAGAATTTTAAAAGCTTCAAGAGAATTTCAACAATTTTGAGAGGGATTTGAAAAGTTTCAATGGGAATGGGAAGAATTGGGACAAAAATGGGAAAATTTTTAAGGGACTTTGAAAAAATTTCAACTGGAATTTTAGCCATTTTTTGACGTGAAATTGTAAACATGTGGACATGGATTTTGAAAATTCTAGAGAGAATTTTAAAAGCTTCAAGAGAATTTCAACAATTTTGAGAGGGATTTGAAAAGTTTCAATGGGAATGGGAAGAATTGGGACAAAAATTGGAAAATTTTTAAGGGGACTTTGAAAAAATTTCAACTGGAATTTTAGCCATTTTTTGACGTGAAATTGTAAACATGTGGCCATGGATTTTGAAAATTCTAGAGAGAATTTTAAAAGCTTCAAGAGAATTTCAACAATTTTGAGAGGGATTTGAAAAGTTTCAATGGGAATGGGAAGAATTGGGACAAAAATTGGAAAATTTTTAAGGGACTTTGAAAAAATTTTCAACTGGAATTTTAGCCATTTTTGACGTGAAATTGTAAACATGTGGACATGGATTTTGAAAATTCTAGAGAGAATTTTAAAAGCTTCAAGAGAATTTCAACAATTTTGAGAGGGATTTGAAAAGTTTCAATGGGAATGGGAAGAATTGGGACAAAAATTGGAAAATTTTTAAGGGACTTTGAAAAAATTTCAACTGGAATTTTAGCCATTTTTTGACGTGAAATTGTAAACATGTGGACATGGATTTTGAAAATTCTAGAGAGAATTTTAAAAGCTTCAAGAGAATTTCAACAATTTTGAGAGGGATTTGAAAGTTTCAATGGGAATGGGAAGAATTGGGACAAAAATTGGAAAATTTTTAAGGGACTTTGAAAAAATTTCAACTGGAATTTTAGCCATTTTTTGACGTGAAATTGTAAACATGTGGCCATGGATTTTGAAAATTCTAGAGAGAATTTTAAAAGCTTCAAGAGAATTTCAACAATTTTGAGAGGGATTTGAAAAG
>NW_028115303.1:0-33751 GCF_964273445.1 Streptopelia decaocto | reverse complement strand
GATTTGAAAAGTTTCAATGGGAATGGGAAGAATTGGGACAAAAATTGGAAAATTTTGAAGAGACTTTGAAAAAATTTCAACTGGAATTTTAGCCATTTTTTGACGTGAAATTGTAAACATGTGGACATGGATTTTGAAAATTCTAGAGAGAATTTTAAAAGCTTCAAGAGAATTTCAACAATTTTGAGAGGGATTTGAAAAGTTTCAATGGGAATGGGAAGAATTGGGACAAAAATTGGAAAATTTTTAAGGGACTTTGAAAAAATTTCAACTGGAATTTTAGCCATTTTTTGACGTGAAATTGTAAACATGTGGACATGGATTTTGAAAATTCTAGAGAGAATTTTAAAAGCTTCAAGAGAATTTCAACAATTTTGAGAGGGATTTGAAAAGTTTCAATGGGAATGGGAAGAATTGGGACAAAAATTGGAAAATTTTTAAGGGACTTTGAAAAAATTTCAACTGGAATTTTAGCCATTTTTTGTCGTGAAATTGTAAACATGTGGACATGGATTTTGAAAATTCTAGAGAGAATTTTAAAAGCTTCAAGAGAATTTCAACAATTTTGAGAGGGATTTGAAAAGTTTCAATGGGAATGGGAAGAATTGGGACAAAAATTGGAAAATTTTGAAGGGACTTTGAAAAAATTTCAACTGGAATTTTAGCCATTTTTTGACGTGAAATTGTAAACATGTGGACATGGATTTTGAAAATTCTAGAGAGAATTTTAAAAGCTTCAAGAGAATTTCAACAATTTTGAGAGGGATTTGAAAAGTTTCAATGGGAATGGGAAGAATTGGGACAAAAATTGGAAAATTTTTAAGGGACTTTGAAAACATTTCAACTGGAATTTTAGCCATTTTTTGACGTGAAATTGTAAACATGTGGACATGGATTTTGAAAATTCTAGAGAGAATTTTAAAAGCTTCAAGAGAATTTCAACAATTTTGAGAGGGATTTGAAAAGTTTCAATGGGAATGGGAAGAATTGGGACAAAAATTGGAAAATTTTTAAGGGACTTTGAAAAAATTTCAACTGGAATTTTAGCCATTTTTTGACGTGAAATTTTAAACATGTGGACATGGATTTTGAAAATTCTGGAGAGAATTTTAAAAGCTTCAAGAGAATTTCAACAATTTGAGAGGGATTTGAAAAGTTTCAATGGGAATGGGAAGAATTGGGACAAAAATTGGAAAATTTTTAAGGGACTTTGAAAAATTTCCACTGGAATTTTAGCCATTTTTTGACGTGAAATTGTAAACATGTGGACATGGATTTTGAAAATTCTAGAGAGAATTTTAAAAGCTTCAAGAGAATTTCAACAATGTTGAGAGGGATTTGAAAAGTTTCAATGGGAATGGGAAGAATTGGGACAAAAATTGGAAAATTTTTAAGGGACTTTGAAAACATTTCAACTGGAATTTTAGCCATTTTTTGACGTGAAATTGTAAACATGTGGACATGGATTTTGAAAATTCTAGAGAGAATTTTAAAAGCTTCAAGAGAATTTCAACAATTTTGAGAGGGATTTGAAAAGTTTCAATGGGAATGGGAAGAATTGGGACAAAAATTGGAAAATTTTTAAGGGACTTTGACAAAATTTCAACTGGAATTTTAGCCATTTTTTGACGTGAAATTGTAAACATGTGGACATGGATTTTGAAAATTCTGGAGAGAATTTTAAAAGCTTCAAGAGAATTTCAACAATTTTGAGAGGGATTTGAAAAGTTTCAATGGGAATGGGAAGAATTGGGACAAAAGTTGGAAAATTTTGAAGGGACTTTGACAAAATTTCAACTGGAATTTTAGCCATTTTTTGACTTGAAATTGTAAACATGTGGACATGGATTTTGAAAATTCTAGAGAGAATTTTAAAAGCTTCAGCAGAATTTCAACAATTTTGAGAGGGATTTGAAAAGTTTCAATGGGAATGGGAAGAATTGGGACAAAAATTGGAAAATTTTTCAGGGACTTGGAAAAAATTTCCACTGGAATTTTAGCCATTTTTTGACGTGAAATTGTAAACATGTGGACATGGATTTTGAAAATTCTAGAGAGAATTTTAAAAGCTTCAAGAGAATTTCAACAATTTGGAGAGGGATTTGAAAAGTTTCAATGGGAATGGGAAGAATTGGGACAAAAATTGGAAATTTTTTAAGGGACTTTGAAAAAATTTCCACTGGAATTTTAGCCATTTTTTGACGTGAAATTGTAAACATGTGGACATGGATTTTGAAAATTCTAGAGAGAATTTTAAAAGCTTCAAGAGAATTTCAACAATTTTGAGAGGGATTTGAAAAGTTTCAATGGGAATGGGAAGAATTGGGACAAAAATTGGAAAATTTTTCAGGGACTTTGAAAAAATTTCAACTGGAATTTTAGCCATTTTTTGACGTGAAATTGTAAACATGTGGACATGGATTTTGAAAATTCTAGAGAGAATTTTAAAAGCTTCAAGAGAATTTCACCAATTTTGAGAGGGATTTGAAAAGTTTCAATGGGAATGGGAAGAATTGGGACAAAAATTGGAAAATTTTTAAGGGACTTTGAAAAAATTTCAACAGGAATTTTAGCCATTTTTTGACGTGAAATTGTAAACCTGTGGACATGGATTTTGAAAATTCTAGAGAGAATTTTAAAAGCTTCAAGAGAATTTCAACAATTTTGAGAGGGATTTGAAAAGTTTCAATGGGAATGGGAAGAATTGGGACAAAAATTGGAAAATTTTTCAGGGACTTTGAAAAAATTTCAACTGGAATTTTAGCCATTTTTTGACGTGAAATTGTAAACATGTGGACATGGATTTTGAAAATTCTAGAGAGAATTTTAAAAGCTTCAAGAGAATTTCAACAATTTTGAGAGGGATTTGAAAAGTTTCAATGGGAATGGGAAGAATTGGGACAAAAATTGGAAAATTTTGAAGGGACTTTGAAAAAATTTCAACGGGAATTTTAGCCATTTTTTGACGTGAAATTGTAAACGTGTGGACATGGATTTTGAAAATTCTAGAGAGAATTTTAAAAGCTTCAAGAGAATTTCAACAATTTGGAGAGGGATTTGAAAAGTTTCAATGGGAATGGGAAGAATTGGGACAAAAATTGGAAAATTTTGAAGGGACTTTGAAAAAATTTCAACTGGAATTTTAGCCATTTTTTGACGTGAAATTGTAAACATGTGGACATGGATTTTGAAAATTCTAGAGAGAATTTTAAAAGCTTCAAGAGAATTTCAACAATTTTGAGAGGGACTTGAAAAGTTTCAATGGGAATGGGAAGAATTGGGACAAAAATTGGAAAATTTTTAAGGGACTTTGAAAAAATTTCAACTGGAATTTTAGCCATTTTTTGACGTGAAATTGTAAACATGTGGACATGGATTTTGAAAATTCTAGAGAGAATTTTAAAAGCTTCAAGAGAATTTCAACAATTTTGAGAGGGATTTGAAAAGTTTCAATGGGAATGGGAAGAATTGGGACAAAAATTGGAAAATTTTTAAGGGACTTTGAAAAAATTTCAACTGGAATTTTAGCCATTTTTTGACGTGAAATTGTAAACATGTGGACATGGATTTTGAAAATTCTAGAGAGAATTTTAAAAGCTTCAAGAGAATTTCAACAATTTTGAGAGGGATTTGAAAAGTTTCAATGGGAATGGGAAGAATTGGGACAAAAATTGGAAAATTTTTAAGGGACTTTGAAAAAATTTCAACTGGAATTTTAGCATTTTTGACATGAAATTGTAAACATGTGGACGTGGATTTTGAAAATTCTAGAGAGAATTTTAAAAGCTTCAAGAGAATTTCAACAATTTTGAGAGGGATTTGAAAAGTTTCAATGGGAATGGGAAGAATTGGGACAAAAATTGGAAAATTTTTAAGGGACTTTGAAAAAATTTCAACTGGAATTTTAGCCATTTTTTGACGTGAAATTGTAAACATGTGGACATGGATTTTGAAAATTCTAGAGAGAATTTTAAAAGCTTCAAGAGAATTTCAACAATTTTGAGAGGGACTTGAAAAGTTTCAATGGGAACGGGAAGAATTGGGACAGAAATTGGAAAATTTTTAAGGGACTTTGAAAAAATTTCAACTGGAATTTTAGCCATTTTTTGACGTGAAATTGTAAACATGTGGACATGGATTTTGAAAATTCTAGAGAGAATTTTAAAAGCTTCAAGAGAATTTCAACAATGTTGAGAGGGATTTGAAAAGTTTCAATGGGAATGGGAAGAATTGGGACAAAAATTGGAAAATTTTTAAGGGACTTTGACAAAATTTCAACTGGAATTTTAGCCATTTTTTGACGTGAAATTGTAAACATGTGGACATGGATTTTGAAAATTCTGGAGAGAATTTTAAAAGCTTCAAGAGAATTTCAACAATGTTGAGAGGGATTTGAAAAGTTTCAATGGGAATGGGAAGAATTGGGACAAAAATTGGAAAATTTTTAAGGGACTTTGAAAAAATTTCCACTGGAATTTTAGCCATTTTTTGACGTGAAATTGTAAACATGTGGACATGGATTTTGAAAATTCTAGAGAGAATTTTAAAAGCTTCAAGAGAATTTCAACAATTTTGAGAGGGATTTGAAAAGTTTCAATGGGAATGGGAAGAATTGGGACAAAAATTGGAAAATTTTGAAGGGACTTTGAAAAAATTTCCACTGGAATTTTAGCCATTTTTTGACGTGAAATTGTAAACATGTGGACATGGATTTTGAAAATTCTAGAGAGAATTTTAAAAGCTTCAAGAGAATTTCAACAATTTGGAGAGGGATTTGAAAAGTTTCAATGGGAATGGGAAGAATTGGGACAAAAATTGGAAAATTTTTAAGGGACTTTGAAAAAATTTCAACTGGAATTTTAGCCATTTTTTGACTTGAAATTGTAAACATGTGGACACGGATTTTGAAAATTCTAGAGAGAATTTTAAAAGCTTCAAGAGAATTTCAACAATTTTGAGAGGGATTTGAAAAGTTTCAATGGGAATGGGAAGAATTGGGACAAAAATTGGAAAATTTTTCAGGGACTTTGAAAAAATTTCAACTGGAATTTTAGCCATTTTTTGACGTGAAATTGTAAACATGTGGACATGGATTTTGAAAATTCTAGAGAGAATTTTAAAAGCTTCAAGAGAATTTCAACAATTTTGAGAGGGATTTGAAAAGTTTCAATGGGAATGGGAAGAATTGGGACAAAAATTGGAAAATTTTTAAGGGACTTTGAAAAAATTTCAACTGGAATTTTAGCCATTTTTTGACGTGAAATTGTAAACATGTGGACATGGATTTTGAAAATTCTGGAGAGAATTTTAAAAGCTTCAAGAGAATTTCAACAATTTTGAGAGGGGATTTGAAAAGTTTCAATGGGAATGGGAAGAATTGGGACAAAAATTGGAAAATTTTTAAGGGACTTTGACAAAATTTCAACTGGAATTTTAGCCATTTTTGACGTGAAATTGTAAACATGTGGACATGGATTTTGAAAATGCTAGAGAGAATTTTAAAAGCTTCAAGAGAATTTCAACAATTTGAGAGGATTTGAAAAGTTTCAATGGGAATGGGAAGAATTGGGACAAAAATTGGAAAATTTTTGAAGGGACTTTGAAAAAATTTCAACTGGAATTTTAGCCATTTTTGACGTGAAATTGTAAACATGTGGACATGGATTTTGAAAATTCTAGAGAGAATTTTAAAAGCTTCAAGAGAATTTCAACAATGTTGAGAGGGATTTGAAAAGTTTCAATGGGAATGGGAAGAATTGGGACAAAAATTGGAAAATTTTGAAGGGACTTTGAAAAAATTTCAACTGGAATTTTAGCCATTTTTTGACGTGAAATTGTAAACATGTGGACATGGATTTTGAAAATTCTAGAGAGAATTTTAAAAGCTTCAAGAGAATTTCAACAATTTTGAGAGGGATTTGAAAAGTTTCAATGGGAATGGGAAGAATTGGGACAAAAATTGGAAAATTTTGAAGGGACTTTGAAAAAATTTCAACTGGAATTTTAGCCATTTTTTGACGTGAAATTGTAAACATGTGGACATGGATTTTGAAAATTCTAGAGAGAATTTTAAAAGCTTCAAGAGAATTTCAACAATTTTGAGAGGGATTTGAAAAGTTTCAATGGGAATGGGAAGAATTGGGACAAAAATTGGAAAATTTTGAAGGGACTTTGAAAAAATTTCAACTGGAATTTTAGCCATTTTTTGACGTGAAATTGTAAACATGTGGACATGGATTTTGAAAATTCTAGAGAGAATTTTAAAAGCTTCAAGAGAATTTCAACAATTTTGAGAGGGATTGGAAAAGTTTCAATGGGAATGGGAAGAATTGGGACAAAAATTGGAAAATTTTGAAGGGACTTTGAAAAAATTTCAACTGGAATTTTAGCCATTTTTTGACGTGAAATTGTAAACATGTGGACATGGATTTTGAAAATTCTAGAGAGAATTTTAAAAGCTTCAAGAGAATTTCAACAATTTTGAGAGGGATTTGAAAAGTTTCAATGGGAATGGGAAGAATTGGGACAAAAATTGGAAAATTTTTAAGGGACTTTGAAAAAATTTCAACTGGAATTTTAGCCATTTTTTGACATGAAATTGTAAACATGTGGACGTGGATTTTGAAAATTCTAGAGAGAATTTGAAAAGCTTCAAGAGAATTTCAACAATTTTGAGAGGGATTTGAAAAGTTTCAATGGGAATGGGAAGAATTGGGACAAAAATTGGAAAATTTTTAAGGGACTTTGAAAAAATTTCAACTGGAATTTTAGCCATTTTTTGACGTGAAATTGTAAACATGTGGACGTGGATTTTGAAAATTCTAGAGAGAATTTGAAAAGCTTCAAGAGAATTTCAACAATTTTGAGAGGGATTTGAAAAGTTTCAATGGGAATGGGAAGAATTGGGACAAAAATGGGAAAATTTTTAAGGGACTTTGAAAACATTTCAACTGGAATTTTAGCCATTTTTTGACGTGAAATTGTAAACATGTGGACATGGATTTTGAAAATTCTAGAGAGAATTTTAAAAGCTTCAAGAGAATTTCAACAATTTTGAGAGGGATTTGAAAAGTTTCAATGGGAATGGGAAGAATTGGGACAAAAATTGGAAAATTTTTCAGGGACTTTGAAAAAATTTCAACTGGAATTTTAGCCATTTTTTGACGTGAAATTGTAAACATGTGGACATGGATTTTGAAAATTCTAGAGAGAATTTTAAAAGCTTCAAGAGAATTTCAACAATGTTGAGAGGGATTTGAAAAGTTTCAATGGGAATGGGAAGAATTGGGACAAAAATTGGAAAATTTTGAAGGGACTTTGAAAAAATTTCAACTGGAATTTTAGCCATTTTTTGACGTGAAATTGTAAACATGTGGCCATGGATTTTGAAAATTCTAGAGAGAATTTTAAAAGCTTCAAGAGAATTTCAACAATGTTGAGAGGGATTTGAAAAGTTTCAATGGGAATGGGAAGAATTGGGACAAAAATTGGAAAATTTTGAAGGGACTTTGAAAAAATTTCAACTGGAATTTTAGCCATTTTTTGACGTGAAATTGTAAACATGTGGACATGGATTTTGAAAATTCTAGAGAGAATTTTAAAAGCTTCAAGAGAATTTCAACAATTTTGAGAGGGATTGGAAAAGTTTCAATGGGAATGGGAAGAATTGGGACAAAAATTGGAAAATTTTGAAGGGACTTTGAAAAAATTTCAACTGGAATTTTAGCCATTTTTTGACGTGAAATTGTAAACATGTGGACATGGATTTTGAAAATTCTAGAGAGAATTTTAAAAGCTTCAAGAGAATTTCAACAATTTTGAGAGGGATTTGAAAAGTTTCAATGGGAATGGGAAGAATTGGGACAAAAATTGGAAAATTTTTAAGGGACTTTGAAAAAATTTCAACTGGAATTTTAGCCATTTTTTGACGTGAAATTGTAAACATGTGGACGTGGATTTTGAAAATTCTAGAGAGAATTTTAAAAGCTTCAAGAGAATTTCAACAATTTTGAGAGGGATTTGAAAAGTTTCAATGGGAATGGGAAGAATTGGGACAAAAATTGGAAAATTTTTAAGGGACTTTGAAAAAATTTCAACTGGAATTTTAGCCATTTTTTGACATGAAATTGTAAACATGTAGACGTGGATTTTGAAAATTCTAGAGAGAATTTGAAAAGCTTCAAGAGAATTTCAACAATTTTGAGAGGGATTTGAAAAGTTTCAATGGGAATGGGAAGAATTGGGACAAAAATTGGAAAATTTTTAAGGGACTTTGAAAAAATTTCAACTGGAATTTTAGCCATTTTTTGACGTGAAATTGTAAACATGTGGACATGGATTTTGAAAATTCTAGAGAGAATTTTAAAAGCTTCAAGAGAATTTCAACAATTTTGAGAGGGATTTGAAAAGTTTCAATGGGAATGGGAAGAATTGGGACAAAAATTGGAAAATTTTGAAGGGACTTTGAAAAAATTTCAACGGGAATTTTAGCCATTTTTTGACGTGAAATTGTAAACATGTGGACATGGATTTTGAAAATTCTAGAGAGAATTTGAAAAGCTTCAAGAGAATTTCAACAATTTTGAGAGGGATTTGAAAAGTTTCAATGGGAATGGGAAGAATTGGGACAAAAATTGGAAAATTTTGAAGGGACTTTGAAAAAATTTCAACTGGAATTTTAGCCATTTTTTGACGTGAAATTGTAAACATGTGGCCATGGATTTTGAAAATTCTAGAGAGAATTTTAAAAGCTTCAAGAGAATTTCAACAATGTTGAGAGGGATTTGAAAAGTTTCAATGGGAATGGGAAGAATTGGGACAAAAATTGGAAAATTTTTAAGGGACTTTGAAAAAATTTCAACTGGAATTTTAGCCATTTTTTGACGTGAAATTGTAAACATGTGGCCATGGATTTTGAAAATTCTAGAGAGAATTTTAAAAGCTTCAAGAGAATTTCAACAATTTTGAGAGGGATTGGAAAAGTTTCAATGGGAATGGGAAGAATTGGGACAAAAATTGGAAAATTTTGAAGGGACTTTGAAAAAATTTCAACTGCAATTTTAGCCATTTTTTGACGTGAAATTGTAAACATGTGGACATGGATTTTGAAAATTCTAGAGAGAATTTTAAAAGCTTCAAGAGAATTTCAACAATTTTGAGAGGGATTTGAAAAGTTTCAATGGGAATGGGAAGAATTGGGACAAAAATTGGAAAATTTTTAAGGGACTTTGAAAAAATTTCAACTGGAATTTTAGCCATTTTTTGACGTGAAATTGTAAACATGTGGACGTGGATTTTGAAAATTCTAGAGAGAATTTTAAAAGCTTCAAGAGAATTTCAACAATTTTGAGAGGGATTTGAAAAGTTTCAATGGGAATGGGAAGAATTGGGACAAAAATTGGAAAATTTTTAAGGGACTTTGAAAAAATTTCAACTGGAATTTTAGCCATTTTTTGACATGAAATTGTAAACATGTAGACGTGGATTTTGAAAATTCTAGAGAGAATTTGAAAAGCTTCAAGAGAATTTCAACAATTTTGAGAGGGATTTGAAAAGTTTCAATGGGAATGGGAAGAATTGGGACAAAAATTGGAAAATTTTTAAGGGACTTTGAAAAAATTTCAACTGGAATTTTAGCCATTTTTTGACGTGAAATTGTAAACATGTGGACATGGATTTTGAAAATTCTAGAGAGAATTTTAAAAGCTTCAAGAGAATTTCAACAATTTTGAGAGGGATTTGAAAAGTTTCAATGGGAATGGGAAGAATTGGGACAAAAATTGGAAAATTTTGAAGGGACTTTGAAAAAATTTCAACGGGCATTTTAGCCATTTTTTGACGTGAAATTGTAAACATGTGGACATGGATTTTGAAAATTCTAGAGAGAATTTGAAAAGCTTCAAGAGAATTTCAACAATTTTGAGAGGGATTTGAAAAGTTTCAATGGGAATGGGAAGAATTGGGACAAAAATTGGAAAATTTTGAAGGGACTTTGAAAAAATTTCAACTGGAATTTTAGCCATTTTTTGACGTGAAATTGTAAACATGTGGACATGGATTTTGAAAATTCTAGAGAGAATTTTAAAAGCTTCAAGAGAATTTCAACAATGTTGAGAGGGATTTGAAAAGTTTCAATGGGAATGGGAAGAATTGGGACAAAAATTGGAAAATTTTTAAGGGACTTTGAAAAAATTTCAACTGGAATTTTAGCCATTTTTTGACGTGAAATTGTAAACATGTGGCCATGGATTTTGAAAATTCTAGAGAGAATTTTAAAAGCTTCAAGAGAATTTCAACAATTTTGAGAGGGATTGGAAAAGTTTCAATGGGAATGGGAAGAATTGGGACAAAAATTGGAAAATTTTGAAGGGACTTTGAAAAAATTTCAACTGGAATTTTAGCCATTTTTTGACGTGAAATTGTAAACATGTGGACATGGATTTTGAAAATTCTAGAGAGAATTTTAAAAGCTTCAAGAGAATTTCAACAATTTTGAGAGGGATTGGAAAAGTTTCAATGGGAATGGGAAGAATTGGGACAAAAATTGGAAAATTTTTAAGGGACTTTGAAAAAATTTCAACTGGAATTTTAGCCATTTTTTGACGTGAAATTGTAAACATGTGGACATGGATTTTGAAAATTCTAGAGAGAATTTTAAAAGCTTCAAGAGAATTTCAACAATTTTGAGAGGGATTTGAAAAGTTTCAATGGGAATGGGAAGAATTGGGACAAAAATTGGAAAATTTTGAAGGGACTTTGAAAAAATTTCAACTGCAATTTTAGCCATTTTTTGACGTGAAATTGTAAACATGTGGACATGGATTTTGAAAATTCTAGAGAGAATTTTAAAAGCTTCAAGAGAATTTCAACAATTTTGAGAGGGATTTGAAAAGTTTCAATGGGAATGGGAAGAATTGGGACAAAAATTGGAAAATTTTTAAGGGACTTTGAAAAAATTTCAACTGGAATTTTAGCCATTTTTTGACGTGAAATTGTAAACATGTGGACGTGGATTTTGAAAATTCTAGAGAGAATTTTAAAAGCTTCAAGAGAATTTCAACAATTTTGAGAGGGATTTGAAAAGTTTCAATGGGAATGGGAAGAATTGGGACAAAAATTGGAAAATTTTGAAGGGACTTTGAAAAAATTTCAACTGGAATTTTAGCCATTTTTTGACGTGAAATTGTAAACATGTGGACGTGGATTTTGAAAATTCTAGAGAGAATTTGAAAAGCTTCAAGAGAATTTCAACAATTTTGAGAGGGATTTGAAAAGTTTCAATGGGAATGGGAAGAATTGGGACAAAAATTGGAAAATTTTTAAGGGACTTTGAAAACATTTCAACTGGAATTTTAGCCATTTTTTGACGTGAAATTGTAAACATGTGGACATGGATTTTGAAAATTCTAGAGAGAATTTTAAAAGCTTCAAGAGAATTTCAACAATTTTGAGAGGGATTGGAAAAGTTTCAATGGGAATGGGAAGAATTGGGACAAAAATTGGAAAATTTTGAAGGGACTTTGAAAAAATTTCAACTGGAATTTTAGCCATTTTTTGACGTGAAATTGTAAACATGTGGACATGGATTTTGAAAATGCTAGAGAGAATTTTAAAAGCTTCAAGAAAATTTCAACAATTTTGAGAGGGATTGGAAAAGTTTCAATGGGAATGGGAAGAATTGGGACAAAAATTGGAAAATTTTGAAGGGACTTTGAAAAAATTTCAACTGGAATTTTAGCCATTTTTTGACGTGAAATTGTAAACATGTGGACATGGATTTTGAAAATGCTAGAGAGAATTTTAAAAGCTTCAAGAAAATTTCAACAATTTTGAGAGGGATTGGAAAAGTTTCAATGGGAATGGGAAGAATTGGGACAAAAATTGGAAAATTTTGAAGGGACTTTGAAAAAATTTCAACTGCAATTTTAGCCATTTTTTGACGTGAAATTGTAAACATGTGGACATGGATTTTGAAAATTCTAGAGAGAATTTTAAAAGCTTCAAGAGAATTTCAACAATTTTGAGAGGGATTTGAAAAGTTTCAATGGGAATGGGAAGAATTGGGACAAAAATTGGAAAATTTTTCAGGGACTTTGAAAAAATTTCAACTGGAATTTTAGCCATTTTTTGACGTGAAATTGTAAACATGTGGACGTGGATTTTGAAAATTCTAGAGAGAATTTTAAAAGCTTCAAGAGAATTTCAACAATTTTGAGAGGGATTTGAAAAGTTTCAATGGGAATGGGAAGAATTGGGACAAAAATTGGAAAATTTTGAAGGGACTTTGAAAACATTTCAACTGGAATTTTAGCCATTTTTTGACGTGAAATTGTAAACATGTGGACATGGATTTTGAAAATTCTAGAGAGAATTTTAAAAGCTTCAAGAGAATTTCAACAATTTTGAGAGGGATTTGAAAAGTTTCAATGGGAATGGGAAGAATTGGGACAAAAATTGGAAAATTTTTAAGGGACTTTGAAAAAATTTCAACTGGAATTTTAGCCATTTTTTTTATGTGAAAATGTAAACATGTGGACATGGATTTTGAAAATTCTAGAGAGAATTTTAAAAGCTTCAAGAGAATTTCAACAATTTTGAGAGGGATTTGAAAAGTTTCAATGGGAATGGGAAGAATTGGGACAAAAATTGGAAAATTTTTAAGGGACTTTGAAAAAATTTCAACAGGAATTTTAGGCATTTTTTGACGTGAAATTGTAAACATGTGGACATGGATTTTGAAAATTCTAGAGAGAATTTTAAAAGCTGCAAGAGAATTTCAACAATTTTGAGAGGGATTGGAAAAGTTTCAATGGGAATGGGAAGAATTGGGAAAAAAATTGGAAAATTTTTAAGGGACTTTGAAAACATTTCAACTGGAATTTTAGCCATTTTTTGACGTGAAATTGTAAACATGTGGACGTGGATTTTGAAAATTCTAGAGAGAATTTTAAAAGCTTCAAGAGAATTTCAACAATTTTGAGAGGGATTTGAAAAGTTTCAATGGGAATGGGAAGAATTGGGACAAAAATTGGAAAATTTTTAAGGGACTTTGAAAAAATTTCAACTGGAATTTTAGCCATTTTTTGACGTGAAATTGTAAACATGTGGACGTGGATTTTGAAAATTCTAGAGAGAATTTTAAAAGCTTCAAGAGAATTTCAACAATTTTGAGAGGGATTTGAAAAGTTTCAATGGGAATGGGAAGAATTGGGACAAAAATTGGAAAATTTTTAAGGGACTTTGAAAAAATTTCAACTGGAATTTTAGCCATTTTTTGACATGAAATTGTAAACATGTGGACGTGGATTTTGAAAATTCTAGAGAGAATTTGAAAAGCTTCAAGAGAATTTCAACAATTTTGAGAGGGATTTGAAAAGTTTCAATGGGAATGGGAAGAATTGGGACAAAAATTGGAAAATTTTTAAGGGACTTTGAAAACATTTCAACTGGAATTTTAGCCATTTTTTGACGTGAAATTGTAAACATGTGGACATGGATTTTGAAAATTCTAGAGAGAATTTTAAAAGCTTCAAGAGAATTTCAACAATTTTGAGAGGGATTTGAAAAGTTTCAATGGGAATGGGAAGAATTGGGACAAAAATTGGAAAATTTTGAAGGGACTTTGAAAACATTTCAACTGGAATTTTAGCCATTTTTTGACGTGAAATTGTAAACATGTTGAGGTGGATTTTGAAAATGCTAGAGAGAATTTTAAAAGCTTCAAGAGAATTTCAACAATTTTGAGAGGGATTTGAAAAGTTTCAATGGGAATGGGAAGAATTGGGACAAAAATTGGAAAATTTTGAAGGGACTTTGAAAAAATTTCAACTGGAATTTTAGCCATTTTTTGACGTGAAATTGTAAACATGTGGACATGGATTTTTAAAATTCTAGAGAGAATTTTAAAAGCTTCAAGAGAATTTCAACAATGTTGAGAGGGATTTGAAAAGTTTCAATGGGAATGGGAAGAATTGGGACAAAAATTGGAAAATTTTGAAGGGACTTTGAAAAAATTTCAACTGGAATTTTAGCCATTTTTTGACGTGAAATTGTAAACATGTGGACATGGATTTTGAAAATGCTAGAGAGAATTTTAAAAGCTTCAAGAGAATTTCAACAATGTTGAGAGGGATTTGAAAAGTTTCAATGGGAATGGGAAGAATTGGGACAAAAATTGGAAAATTTTTCAGGGACTTTGAAAAAATTTCAACTGGAATTTTAGCCATTTTTTGACGTGAAATTGTAAACATGTGGACATGGATTTTGAAAATTCTAGAGAGAATTTTAAAAGCTTCAAGAGAATTTCAACAATTTTGAGAGGGATTTGAAAAGTTTCAATGGGAATGGGAAGAATTGGGACAAAAATTGGAAAATTTTTAAGGGACTTTGAAAAAATTTCAACTGGAATTTTAGCCATTTTTTGACGTGAAATTGTAAACATGTGGACATGGATTTTGAAAATTCTAGAGAGAATTTTAAAAGCTTCAAGAGAATTTCAACAATTTTGAGAGGGATTTGAAAAGTTTCAATGGGAATGGGAAGAATTGGGACAAAAATTGGAAAATTTTGAAGGGACTTTGAAAAAATTTCAACTGGAATTTTAGCCATTTTTTGACGTGAAATTGTAAACCTGTGGACATGGATTTTGAAAATTCTAGAGAGAATTTTAAAAGCTTCAAGAGAATTTCAACAATTTGGAGAGGGATTTGAAAAGTTTCAATGGGAATGGGAAGAATTGGGACAAAAATTGGAAAATTTTGAAGGGACTTTGAAAACATTTCAACTGGAATTTTAGCCATTTTTTGACGTGAAATTGTAAACATGTGGACATGGATTTTGAAAATTCTAGAGAGAATTTTAAAAGCTTCAAGAGAATTTCAACAATTTTGAGAGGGATTTGAAAAGTTTCAATGGGAATGGGAAGAATTGGGACAAAAATTGGAAAATTTTGAAGGGACTTTGAAAAAATTTCAACTGGAATTTTAGCCATTTTTTGACATGAAATTGTAAACATGTGGACGTGGATTTTGAAAATTCTAGAGAGAATTTTAAAAGCTTCAACAGAATTTCAACAATTTTGAGAGGGATTTGAAAAGTTTCAATGGGAGAATGGGAAGAATTGGGACAAAAATTGGAAAATTTTTAAGGGACTTTGAAAACATTTCAACTGGAATTTTAGCCATTTTTTGACGTGAAATTGTAAACATGTGGACATGGATTTTGAAAATTCTAGAGAGAATTTTAAAAGCTTCAAGAGAATTTCAACAATTTTGAGAGGGATTGGAAAAGTTTCAATGGGAATGGGAAGAATTGGGACAAAAATTGGAAAATTTTTCAGGGACTTAGAAAAAATTTCAACTGGAGTTTTAGCCATTTTTTGACGTGAAATTGTAAACATGTGGACATGGATTTTGAAAATTCTAGAGAGAATTTTAAAAGCTTCAACAGAATTTCAACAATTTTGAGAGGGATTTGAAAAGTTTCAATGGGAATGGGAAGAATTGGGACAAAAATTGGAAAATTTTTAAGGGACTTTGAAAACATTTCAACTGGAATTTTAGCCATTTTTTGACGTGAAATTGTAAACATGTGGACATGGATTTTGAAAATTCTAGAGAGAATTTTAAAAGCTTCAAGAGAATTTCAACAATTTTGAGAGGGATTGGAAAAGTTTCAATGGGAATGGGAAGAATTGGGACAAAAATTGGAAAATTTTTCAGGGACTTAGAAAAAATTTCAACTGGAGTTTTAGCCATTTTTTGACGTGAAATTGTAAACATGTGGACATGGATTTTGAAAATTCTAGAGAGAATTTTAAAAGCTTCAAGAGAATTTCAACAATTTTGAGAGGGATTTGAAAAGTTTCAATGGGAATGGGAAGAATTGGGACAAAAATTGGAAAATTTTTAAGGGACTTTGAAAAAATTTCAACTGGAATTTTAGCCATTTTTTGACGTGAAATTGTAAACATGTGGACGTGGATTTTGAAAATTCTAGAGAGAATTTTAAAAGCTTCAAGAGAATTTCAACAATTTTGAGAGGGATTTGAAAAGTTTCAATGGGAATGGGAAGAATTGGGACAAAAATTGGAAAATTTTTAAGGGACTTTGAAAACATTTCAACTGGAATTTTAGCCATTTTTTGACGTGAAATTGTAAACATGTGGACATGGATTTTGAAAATTCTAGAGAGAATTATAAAAGCTTCAAGAGAATTTCAACAATTTGGAGAGGGATTGGAAAAGTTTTAATGGGAATGGGAAGAATTGGGACAAAAATTGGAAAATTTTAAGGGACTTTGAAAAATTTCAACTGGAATTTTAGCCATTTTTTGACATGAAATTGTAAACATTTGGACGTGGATTTTGAAAATTCTAGAGAGAATTTGAAAAGCTTCAAGAGAATTTCAACAATTTTGAGAGGGATTTGAAAAGTTTCAATGGGAATGGGAAGAATTGGGACAAAAAATGGAAAATTTTTAAGGGACTTTGAAAACATTTCAACTGGAATTTTAGCCATTTTTTGACGTGAAATTGTAAACATGTGGACATGGATTTTGAAAATTCTAGAGAGAATTTTAAAAGCTTCAAGAGAATTTCAACAATTTTGAGAGGGATTTGAAAAGTTTCAATGGGAATGGGAAGAATTGGGACAAAAATTGGAAAATTTTGAAGGGACTTTGAAAACATTTCAACTGGAATTTTAGCCATTTTTTGACGTGAAATTGTAAACATGTGGATATGGATTTTGAAAATTCTAGAGAGAATTTTAAAAGCTTCAAGAGAATTTCAACAATTTTGAGAGGGATTTGAAAAGTTTCAATGGGAATGGGAAGAATTGGGACAAAAATTGGAAAATTTTGAAGGGACTTTGAAAAAATTTCAACTGGAATTTTAGCCATTTTTTGACGTGAAATTGTAAACATGTGGACATGGATTTTGAAAATTCTAGAGAGAATTTAAAAGCTTCAAGAGAATTTCAACAATTTTGAGAGGGATTGGAAAAGTTTCAATGGGAATGGGAAGAATTGGGACAAAAATTGGAAAATTTTTCAGGGACTTAGAAAAAATTTCAACTGGAGTTTTAGCCATTTTTTTACGTGAAATTGTAAACATGTGGACATGGATTTTGAAAATTCTAGAGAGAATTTTAAAAGCTTCAAGAGAATTTCAACAATTTTGAGAGGGATTGGAAAAGTTTCAATGGGAATGGGAAGAATTGGGACAAAAATTGGAAAATTTTTCAGGGACTTTGAAAAAATTTCAACTGGAATTTTAGCCATTTTTTTTATGTGAAATTGTAAACATGTGGACGTGGATTTTGAAAATTCTAGAGAGAATTTTAAAAGCTTCAAGAGAATTTCAACAATTTTGAGAGGGATTTGAAAAGTTTCAATGGGAATGGGAAGAATTGGGACAAAAATTGGAAAATTTTTAAGGGACTTTGAAAAAATTTCCACTGGAATTTTAGCCATTTTTTTATGTGAAATTGTAAACATGTGGACATGGATTTTGAAAATTCTAGAGAGAATTTTAAAAGCTTCAAGAGAATTTCAACAATTTTGAGAGGGATTGGAAAAGTTTTAATGGGAATGGGAAGAATTGGGACAAAAATTGGAAAATTTTTAAGGGACTTTGAAAAAATTTCAACTGGAATTTTAGCCATTTTTTGACATGAAATTGTAAACATGTGGACGTGGATTTTGAAAATTCTAGAGAGAATTTTAAAAGCTTCAAGAGAATTTCAACAATTTTGAGAGGGATTTGAAAAGTTTCAATGGGAATGGGAAGAATTGGGACAAAAATTGGAAAATTTTTAAGGGACTTTGAAAAAATTTCAACTGGAATTTTAGCCATTTTTTGACGTGAAATTGTAAACATGTTGAGGTGGATTTTGAAAATTCTAGAGAGAATTTTAAAAGCTTCAAGAGAATTTCAACAATTTTGAGAGGGATTTGAAAAGTTTCAATGGGAATGGGAAGAATTGGGACAAAAATTGGAAAATTTTGAAGGGACTTTGAAAAAATTTCAACTGGAATTTTAGCCATTTTTTGACGTGAAATTGTAAACATGTGGACATGGATTTTGAAAATTCTAGAGAGAATTTTAAAAGCTTCAAGAGAATTTCAACAATGTTGAGAGGGATTTGAAAAGTTTCAATGGGAATGGGAAGAATTGGGACAAAAATTGGAAAATTTTGAAGGGACTTTGAAAAATTTCAACTGGAATTTTAGCCATTTTTTGACGTGAAATTGTAAACATGTGGACATGGATTTTGAAAATTCTAGAGAGAATTTTAAAAGCTTCAAGAGAATTTCAACAATTTTGAGAGGGATTTGAAAAGTTTCAATGGGAATGGGAAGAATTGGGACAAAAATTGGAAAATTTTGAAGGGACTTTGAAAAAATTTCAACTGGAATTTTAGCCATTTTTTGACGTGAAATTGTAAACATGTGGACATGGATTTTGAAAATTCTGGAGAGAATTTTAAAAGCTTCAAGAGAATTTCAACAATTTGGAGAGGGATTGGAAAAGTTTCAATGGGAATGGGAAGAATTGGGACAAAAATTGGAAAATTTTTAAGGGACTTTGAAAAAATTTCCACTGGAATTTTAGCCATTTTTTGACGTGAAATTGTAAACATGTGGACATGGATTTTGAAAATTCTAGAGAGAATTTTAAAAGCTTCAAGAGAATTTCAACAATTTTGAGAGGGATTTGAAAAGTTTCAATGGGAATGGGAAGAATTGGGACAAAAATTGGAAAATTTTGAAGGGACTTTGAAAAAATTTCAACTGGAATTTTAGCCATTTTTTGACGTGAAATTGTAAACATGTGGACATGGATTTTGAAAATTCTAGAGAGAATTTTAAAAGCTTCAACAGAATTTCAACAATTTTGAGAGGGATTGGAAAAGTTTCAATGGGAATGGGAAGAATTGGGACAAAAATTGGAAAATTTTGAAGGGACTTAGAAAAAATTTCAACTGGAGTTTTAGCCATTTTTTTACGTGAAATTGTAAACCTGTGGACATGGATTTTGAAAATTCTAGAGAGAATTTTAAAAGCTTCAAGAGAATTTCAACAATTTTGAGAGGGATTTGAAAAGTTTCAATGGGAATGGGAAGAATTGGGACAAAAATTGGAAAATTTTTAAGGGACTTTGAAAACATTTCAACTGGAATTTTAGCCATTTTTTGACGTGAAATTGTAAACATGTGGACATGGATTTTGAAAATTCTAGAGAGAATTTTAAAAGCTTCAAGAGAATTTCAACAATTTTGAGAGGGATTTGAAAAGTTTCAATGGGAATGGGAAGAATTGGGACAAAAATTGGAAAATTTTGAAGGGACTTTGAAAAAATTTCAACTGGAATTTTAGCCATTTTTTGACGTGAAATTGTAAACATGTGGACATGGATTTTGAAAATGCTAGAGAGAATTTTAAAAGCTTCAAGAGAATTTCAACAATTTTGAGAGGGATTTGAAAAGTTTCAATGGGAATGGGAAGAATTGGGACAAAAATTGGAAAATTTTTAAGGGACTTTGAAAACATTTCAACTGGAATTTTAGCCATTTTTTGACGTGAAATTGTAAACATGTGGACATGGATTTTGAAAATTCTAGAGAGAATTTTAAAAGCTTCAAGAGAATTTCAACAATGTTGAGAGGGATTTGAAAAGTTTCAATGGGAATGGGAAGAATTGGGACAAAAATTGGAAAATTTTGAAGGGACTTTGAAAAAATTTCAACTGGAATTTTAGCCATTTTTTGACGTGAAATTGTAAACATGTGGACGTGGATTTTGAAAATTCTAGAGAGAATTTTAAAAGCTTCAAGAGAATTTCAACAATTTTGAGAGGGATTTGAAAAGTTTCAATGGGAATGGGAAGAATTGGGACAAAATTGGAAAATTTTTAAGGGACTTTGAAAAAAATTTCAACTGGAATTTTAGCCATTTTTTGACGAGAAATTGTAAACATGTGGACATGGATTTTGAAAATTCTGGAGAGAATTTTAAAAGCTTCAAGAGAATTTCAACAATTTTGAGAGGGATTTGAAAAGTTTCAATGGGAATGGGAAGAATTGGGACAAAAATTGGAAAATTTTGAAGGGACTTTGAAAAATTTCAACTGGAATTTTAGCCATTTTTTGACGTGAAATTGTAAACATGTGGACATGGATTTTGAAAATTCTAGAGAGAATTTTAAAAGCTTCAAGAGAATTTCAACAATTTTGAGAGGGATTTGAAAAGTTTCAATGGGAATGGGAAGAATTGGGACAAAAATTGGAAAATTTTGAAGGGACTTTGAAAAAATTTCAACTGGAATTTTAGCCATTTTTTGACGTGAAATTGTAAACATGTGGACATGGATTTTGAAAATTCCGGAGAGAATTTTAAAAGCTTCAAGAGAATTTCAACAATTTTGAGAGGGATTTGAAAAGTTTCAATGGGAATGGGAAGAATTGGGACAAAAATTGGAAAATTTTTAAGGGACTTTGAAAAAATTTCAACTGGAATTTTAGCCATTTTTTGACGTGAAATTGTAAACATGTGGACATGGATTTTGAAAATTCTAGAGAGAATTTTAAAAGCTTCAAGAGAATTTCAACAATGTTGAGAGGGATTTGAAAAGTTTCAATGGGAATGGGAAGAATTGGGACAAAAATTGGAAAATTTTTCAGGGACTTTGAAAAAATTTCAACTGGAATTTTAGCCATTTTTTGACGTGAAATTGTAAACATGTGGACATGGATTTTGAAAATTCTAGAGAGAATTTTAAAAGCTTCAAGAGAATTTCAACAATTTTGAGAGGGATTGGAAAAGTTTCAATGGGAATGGGAAGAATTGGGACAAAAATTGGAAAATTTTTCAGGGACTTTGAAAAAATTTCAACTGGAGCTTTAGCCATTTTTTTACGTGAAATTGTAAACCTGTGGACATGGATTTTGAAAATTCTAGAGAGAATTTTAAAAGCTTCAAGAGAATTTCAACAATTTTGAGAGGGATTTGAAAAGTTTCAATGGGAATGGGAAGAATTGGGACAAAAATTGGAAAATTTTTCAGGGACTTTGAAAAAATTTCAACTGGAAATTTTAGCCATTTTTTGACGTGAAATTGTAAACATGTGGACATGGATTTTGAAAATTCTAGAGAGAATTTTAAAAGCTTCAAGAGAATTTCAACAATTTTGAGAGGGATTGGAAAAGTTTCAATGGGAATGGGAAGAATTGGGACAAAAATTGGAAAATTTTTAAGGGACTTTGAAAAAATTTCAACTGGAATTTTAGCCATTTTTTGACGTGAAATTGTAAACATGTAGACGTGGATTTTGAAAATTCTAGAGAGAATTTGAAAAGCTTCAAGAGAATTTCAACAATTTTGAGAGGGATTTGAAAAGTTTCAATGGGAATGGGAAGAATTGGGACAAAAATTGGAAAATTTTGAAGGGACTTTGAAAACATTTCAACTGGAATTTTAGCCATTTTTTGACGTGAAATTGTAAACATGTGGACATGGATTTTGAAAATGCTAGAGAGAATTTTAAAAGCTTCAAGAGAATTTCAACAATTTTGAGAGGGATTTGAAAAGTTTCAATGGGAATGGGAAGAATTGGGACAAAAATTGGAAAATTTTGAAGGGACTTTGAAAAAATTTCAACTGGAATTTTAGCCATTTTTTGACGTGAAATTGTAAACATGTGGACATGGATTTTGAAAATTCTAGAGAGAATTTTAAAAGCTTCAAGAGAATTTCAACAATGTTGAGAGGGATTTGAAAAGTTTCAATGGGAATGGGAAGAATTGGGACAAAAATTGGAAAATTTTGAAGGGACTTTGAAAAAATTTCAACTGGAATTTTAGCCATTTTTTGACGTGAAATTGTAAACATGTGGACATGGATTTTGAAAATTCTAGAGAGAATTTTAAAAGCTTCAAGAGAATTTCAACAATTTTGAGAGGGATTTGAAAAGTTTCAATGGGAATGGGAAGAATTGGGACAAAAATTGGAAAATTTTTCAGGGACTTTGACAAAATTTCAACTGGAATTTAGCCATTTTTTGTCGTGAAATTGTAAACATGTGGACATGGATTTTGAAAATTCTAGAGAGAATTTTAAAAGCTTCAAGAGAATTTCAACAATTTTGAGAGGGATTTGAAAAGTTTCAATGGGAATGGGAAGAATTGGGACAAAAATTGGAAAATTTTTAAGGGACTTTGACAAAATTTCAACGGGAATTTTAGCCATTTTTGACGTGAAATTGTAAACATGTGGACATGGATTTTGAAAATTCTAGAGAGAATTTTAAAAGCTTCAACAGAATTTCAACAATTTTGAGGGGATTTGAAAAGTTTCAATGGGAATGGGAAGAATTGGGACAAAAATTGGAAAATTTTGAAGGGACTTTGAAAAAATTTCAACTGGAATTTTTAGCCATTTTTTGACGTGAAATTGTGAACATGTGGACATGGGTTTTGAAAATTCTAGAGAGAATTTTAAAAGCTTCAAGAGAATTTCAACAATTTTGAGAGGGATTTGAAAAGTTTTCAATGGGAATGGGAAGAATTGGGACAAAAATTGGAAAATTTTTAAGGGACTTTGAAAAAATTTCCACTGGAATTTTAGCCATTTTTTGACGTGAAATTGTAAACATGTGGACATGGATTTTGAAAATTCTAGAGAGAATTTTAAAAGCTTCAAGAGAATTTCAACAATTTTGAGAGGGATTTGAAAAGTTTCAATGGGAATGGGAAGAATTGGGACAAAAATTGGAAAATTTTGAAGGGACTTTGAAAAAATTTCAACTGGCATTTTAGCCATTTTTTGACGTGAAATTGTAAACATGTGGACATGGATTTTGAAAATTCTAGAGAGAATTTTAAAAGCTTCAAGAGAATTTCAACAATTTTGAGAGGGATTGGAAAGTTTCAATGGGAATGGGAAGAATTGGGACAAAAATTGGAAAATTTTGAAGGGACTTTGAAAAAATTTCAACTGGAATTTTAGCCATTTTTTGACGTGAAATTGTAAACATGTTGACGTGGATTTTGAAAATTCTAGAGAGAATTTGAAAAGCTTCAAGAGAATTTCAACAATTTTGAGAGGGATTTGAAAAGTTTCAATGGGAATGGGAAGAATTGGGACAAAAATTGGAAAATTTTTAAGGGACTTTGAAAAAATTTCAACTGGAATTTTAGCCATTTTTTGACGTGAAATTGTAAACATGTGGACGTGGATTTTGAAAATTCTAGAGAGAATTTTAAAAGCTTCAACAGAATTTCAACAATTTTGAGAGGGATTTGAAAAGTTTCAATGGGAATGGGAAGAATTGGGACAAAAATTGGAAAATTTTTAGGGGACTTTGAAAACATTTCAACTGGAATTTTAGCCATTTTTTGACGTGAAATTGTAAACATGTGGACATGGATTTTGAAAATTCTAGAGAGAATTTTAAAAGCTTCAAGAGAATTTCAACAATTTTGAGAGGGATTTGAAAAGTTTCAATGGGAATGGGAAGAATTGGGACAAAAATTGGAAAATTTTTAAGGACTTTGAAAAAATTTCAACTGGAATTTTAGCCATTTTATTCCGTGAAATTGTAAACATGTGGACATGGATTTTGAAAATTCTAGAGAGAATTTTAAAAGCTTCAAGAGATTTCAACAATTTGGAGAGGGATTTGAAAAGTTTCAATGGGAATGGGAAGAATTGGGACAAAAATTGGAAAATTTTTAAGGGACTTTGAAAAAATTTCAACTGGAATTTTAGCCATTTTTTGACGTGAAATTGTAAACATGTGGACATGGATTTTGAAAATGCTAGAGAGAATTTGAAAAGCTTCAAGAGAATTTCAACAATTTTGAGAGGGATTTGAAAAGTTTCAATGGGAATGGGAAGAATTGGGACAAAAATTGGAAAATTTTGAAGGGACTTTGAAAAAATTTCAACTGGAATTTTAGCCATTTTTTGACGTGAAATTGTAAACATGTGGACATGGATTTTGAAAATTCTAGAGAGAATTTTAAGAGCTTCAAGAGAATTTCAACAATTTTGAGAGGGATTTGAAAAGTTTCAATGGGAATGGGAAGAATTGGGACAAAAATTGGAAAATTTTGAAGGGACTTTGAAAAAATTTCAACTGGAATTTTAGCCATTTTTTGACGTGAAATTGTAAACATGTGGACATGGATTTTGAAAATGCTAGAGAGAATTTTAAAAGCTTCAAGAGAATTTCAACAATTTGAGAGGGATTTGAAAAGTTTCAATGGGAATGGGAAGAATTGGGACAAAAATTGGAAAATTTTGAAGGGACTTTGAAAAAATTTCAACTGGAATTTTAGCCATTTTTTGACGTGAAATTGTAAACATGTGGACATGGATTTTGAAAATTCTAGAGAGAATTTTAAAAGCTTCAAGAGAATTTCAACAATTTTGAGAGGGATTTGAAAAGTTTCAATGGGAATGGGAAGAATTGGGACAAAAATTGGAAAATTTTTAAGGGACTTTGAAAAAATTTCAACTGGAATTTTAGCCATTTTTTGACGTGAAATTGTAAACATGTGGACATGGATTTTGAAAATGCTAGAGAGAATTTTAAAAGCTTCAAGAGAATTTCAACAATTTTGAGAGGGATTTGAAAAGTTTCAATGGGAATGGGAAGAATTGGGACAAAAATTGGAAAATTTTGAAGGGACTTTGAAAAAATTTCAACTGGAATTTTAGCCATTTTTGACGTGAAATTGTAAACATGTGGACATGGATTTTGAAAATTCTAGAGAGAATTTAAAAGCTTCAAGAGAATTTCAACAATTTTGAGAGGGATTGGAAAAGTTTCAATGGGAATGGGAAGAATTGGGACAAAAATTGGAAAATTTTTCAGGGACTTAGAAAAAATTTCAACTGGAGTTTTAGCCATTTTTTACGTGAAATTGTAAACCTGTGGACATGGATTTTGAAAATTCTAGAGAGAATTTAAAAGCTTCAAGAGAATTTCAACAATTTTGAGAGGGATTGGAAAAGTTTCAATGGGAATGGGAAGAATTGGGACAAAAATTGGAAAATTTTTAAGGGACTTTGAAAAAATTTCAACTGGAATTTTAGCCATTTTTTGACGTGAAATTGTAAACATGTGGACATGGATTTTGAAAATTCTAGAGAGAATTTTAAAAGCTTCAACAGAATTTCAACAATTTTGAGAGGGATTTGAAAAGTTTCAATGGGAATGGGAAGAATTGGGACAAAAATTGGAAAATTTTTAGGGGACTTTGAAAACATTTCAACTGGAATTTTAGCCATTTTTGACGTGAAATTGTAAACATGTGGACATGGATTTTGAAAATTCTAGAGAGAATTTTAAAAGCTTCAAGAGAATTTCAACCATTTGGAGAGGGATTTGAAAAGTTTCAATGGGAATGGGAAGAATTGGGACAAAAATTGGAAAATTTTGAAGGGACTTTGAAAAAATTTCCACTGGAATTTTAGCCATTTTTTGACGTGAAATTGTAAACATGTGGACATGGATTTTGAAAATTCTGGAGAGAATTTTAAAAGCTTCAAGAGAATTTCAACAATTTGGAGAGGGATTTGAAAAGTTTCAATGGGAATGGGAAGAATTGGGACAAAAATTGGAAAATTTTTCAGGGACTTTGAAAAAATTTCAACTGGAATTTTAGCCATTTTTGACGTGAAATTGTAAACATGTGGACATGGATTTTGAAAATGCTAGAGAGAATTTTAAAAGCTTCAAGAGAATTTCAACAATTTGGAGAGGGATTTGAAAAGTTTCAATGGGAATGGGAAGAATTGGGACAAAAATTGGAAAATTTTAAGGGACTTTGAAAACATTTCAACGGGAATTTTAGCCATTTTTTGACGTGAAATTGTAAACATGTGGACATGGTTTTGAAAATTCTAGAGAGAATTTAAAAGCTTCAAGAGAATTTCAACAATTTGGAGAGGGATTTGAAAAGTTTCAATGGGAATGGGAAGAATTGGGACAAAAATTGGAAAATTTTGAAGGGACTTTGAAAAAATTTCAACTGGAATTTTAGCCATTTTTTGACGTGAAATTGTAAACATGTGGACGTGGATTTTGAAAATTCTAGAGAGAATTTTAAAAGCTTCAAGAGAATTTCAACAATTTGGACAGGGATTTAAAAAGTTTCAATGGGAATGGGAAGAATTGGGACAAAAATTGGAAAATTTTTCAGGGACTTTGAAAAAATTTCAACTGGAATTTTAGCCATTTTTTGACGTGAAATTGTAAACATGTGGACATGGATTTTGAAAATTCTAGAGAGAATTTTAAAAGCTTCAAGAGAATTTCAACAATTTTGAGAGGGATTTGAAAAGTTTCAATGGGAATGGGAAGAATTGGGACAAAAATTGGAAAATTTTTAAGGGACTTTGAAAAAATTTCAACTGGAATTTTAGCCATTTTTTTACATGAAATTGTAAACATGTGGACGTGGATTTTGAAAATTCTAGAGAGAATTTTAAAAGCTTCAAGAGAATTTCAACAATTTTGAGAGGGATTGGAAAAGTTTCAATGGGAATGGGAAGAATTGGGACAAAAATTGGAACATTTTTAAGGACTTTGAAAAAATTTCAACTGGAATTTTAGCCATTTTTTGACGTGAAATTGTAAACATGTGGACATGGATTTTGAAAATTCTGGAGAGAATTTTAAAAGCTTCAAGAGAATTTCAACAATTTGGAGAGGGATTTGAAAAGTTTCAATGGGAATGGGAAGAATTGGGACAAAAATTGGAAAATTTTTCAGGGACTTTGAAAAAAATTTCAACTGGAATTTTAGCCATTTTTGACGTGAAATTGTAAATATGTGGACATGGATTTTGAAAATTCTAGAGAGAATTTTAAAAGCTTCAAGAGAATTTCAACAATTTTGAGAGGGATTTGAAAAGTTTCAATGGGAATGGGAAGAATTGGGACAAAAAATTGGAAAATTTTTCAGGGACTTTGAAAAAATTTCAACTGGAATTTTAGCCATTTTTTGACGTGAAATTGTAAACATGTGGACATGGATTTTGAAAATTCTAGAGAGAATTTTAAAAGCTTCAAGAGAATTTCAACAATTTTGAGAGGGATTTGAAAAGTTTCAATGGGAATGGGAAGAATTGGGACAAAAATTGGAAAATTTTGAAGGGACTTTGAAAAAATTTCAACTGGAATTTTAGCCATTTTTTGACGTGAAATTGTAAACCTGTGGACATGGATTTTGAAAATTCTAGAGAGAATTTTAAAAGCTTCAAGAGAATTTCAACAATTTTGAGAGGGATTTGAAAAGTTTCAATGGGAATGGGAAGAATTGGGACAAAAATTGGAAAATTTTTCAGGGACTTTGAAAACATTTCAACTGGAATTTTAGCCATTTTTGACGTGAAATTGTAAACATGTGGACATGGATTTTGAAAATTCTGGAGAGAATTTTAAAAGCTTCAAGAGAATTTCAACAATTTTGAGAGGGATTTGAAAAGTTTCAATGGGAATGGGAAGAATTGGGACAAAAATTGGAAAATTTTAAGGGACTTTGAAAAAATTTCAACTGGAATTTTAGCCATTTTTGACGTGAAATTGTAAACATGTGGACGTGGATTTTGAAAATTCTAGAGAGAATTTAAAAGCTTCAAGAGAATTTCAACAATTTTGAGAGGGATTTGAAAAGTTTCAATGGGAATGGGAAGAATTGGGACAAAAATTGGAAAATTTTTCAGGGACTTTGAAAAAATTTCAACTGGAATTTTAGCCATTTTTTGACGTGAAATTGTAAACATGTGGACATGAATTTTGAAAATTCTAGAGAGAATTTTAAAAGCTTCAAGAGAATTTCAACAATTTTGAGAGGGATTGGAAAAGTTTCAATGGGAATGGGAAGAATTGGGACAAAAATTGGAAAATTTTTAAGGGACTTTGAAAAAATTTCAACTGGAATTTTAGCCATTTTTTGACGTGAAATTGTAAACATGTGGACGTGGATTTTGAAAATTCTAGAGAGAATTTTAAAAGCTTCAAGAGAATTTCAACAATTTTGAGAGGGATTTGAAAAGTTTCAATGGGAATGGGAAGAATTGGGACAAAAATTGGAAAATTTTTAAGAGACTTTGAAAAAATTTCAGCTGGAATTTTAGCCATTTTTTGACGTGAAATTGTAAACATGTGGACATGGATTTTGAAAATTCTAGAGAGAATTTTAAAAGCTTCAAGAGAATTTCAACAATTTGGAGAGGGATTGAAAGTTTCAATGGGAATGGGAAGAATTGGGACAAAAATTGGAAAATTTTTAAGGGACTTTGAAAAAATTTCAACTGGAATTTTAGCCATTTTTGACGTGAAATTGTAAACCTGTGGACATGGATTTTGAAAATTCTAGAGAGAATTTTAAGAGCTTCAAGAGAATTTCAACAATTTTGAGAGGGATTTGAAAAGTTTCAATGGGAATGGAAGAATTGGGACAAAATTGGAAAATTTTTCAGGGACTTTGAAAAAATTTCAACTGGAATTTTAGCCATTTTTTGACGTGAAATTGTAAACATGTGGACATGGATTTTGAAAATTCTAGAGAGAATTTTAAAAGCTTCAAGAGAATTTCAACAATTTGGAGAGGGATTAATGGGAAGAATTGGGACAAAAAATTGGAAAATTTTGAAGGGACTTTGAAAAAAATTTCCACTGGAATTTTAGCCATTTTATTCCGTGAAATTGTAGACATGTGGACATGGATTTTGAAAATTCTAGAGAGAATTTTAAAAGCTTCAAGAGAATTTCAACAATTTTGAGAGGGATTTGAAAAGTTTCAATGGGAATGGGAAGAATTGGGACAAAAATTGGAAAATTTTTCAGGGACTTTGAAAAAATTTCAACTGGAATTTTAGCCATTTTTTGACGTGAAATTGTAAACATGTGGACGTGGATTTTGAAAATTCTAGAGAGAATTTTAAAAGCTTCAAGAGAATTTCAACAATTTTGAGAGGGATTTGAAAAGTTTCAATGGGAATGGGAAGAATTGGGACAAAAATTGGAAAATTTTGAAGGGACTTTGAAAAAATTTCCACTGGAATTTTAGCCATTTTTTGACGTGAAATTGTAAACATGTGGACATGGATTTTGAAAATTCTAGAGAGAATTTTAAAAGCTTCAAGAGAATTTCAACAATTTTGAGAGGGATTTGAAAAGTTTCAATGGGAATGGGAAGAATTGGGACAAAAATTGGAAAATTTTTAAGGGACTTTGAAAAAATTTCAACTGGAATTTTAGCCATTTTTTTTATGTGAAATTGTAAACATGTGGACATGGATTTTGAAAATTCTAGAGAGAATTTTAAAAGCTTCAAGAGAATTTCAACAATTTTGAGAGGGATTTGAAAAGTTTCAATGGGAATGGGAAGAATTGGGACAAAAATTGGAAAATTTTTAAGGGACTTTGAAAAAATTTCCACTGGAATTTTAGCCATTTTTTGACGTGAAATTGTAAACATGTGGACATAGATTTTGAAAATTCTAGAGAGAATTTTAAAAACTTCAACAGAATTTCAACAATTTTGAGAGGGATTTAAAAAGTTTCAATGGGAATGGGAGAGAATTGGGACAAAAATTGGAAAATTTTGAAGGGACTTTGAAAAAATTTCAACTGGAATTTTAGCCATTTTTTTACATGAAATTGTAAACATGTGGACGTGGATTTTGAAAATTCTAGAGAGAATTTTAAAAGCTTCAAGAGAATTTCAACAATTTTGAGAGGGATTTGAAAAGTTTCAATGGGAATGGGAAGAATTGGGACAAAAATTGGAAAATTTTGAAGGGACTTTGAAAAAATTTCAACTGGAATTTTAGCCATTTTTTGACGTGAAATTGTAAACATGTGGACATGGATTTTGAAAATGCTAGAGAGAATTTTAAAAGCTTCAAGAGAATTTCAACAATTTGGAGAGGGATTTGAAAAGTTTCAATGGGAATGGGAAGAATTGGGACAAAAATTGGAAAATTTTTAAGGGACTTTGAAAAAATTTCAACTGGAATTTTAGCCATTTTTTACATGAAATTGTAAACATGTGGACGTGGGTTTTGAAAATTCTAGAGAGAATTTTAAAAGCTTCAAGAGAATTTCAACAATTTTGAGAGGGATTTGAAAAGTTTCAATGGGAATGGGAAGAATTGGGACAAAAATTGGAAAATTTTTCAGGGACTTTGAAAAAATTTCAACTGGAATTTTAGCCATTTTTTGACGTGACATTGTAAAACATGTGGACATGGATTTTGAAAATTCTAGAGAGAATTTTAAAAGCTTCAAGAGAATTTCAACAATTTTGAGAGGGATTTGAAAAGTTTCAATGGGAATGGGAAGAATTGGGACAAAAATTGGAAAATTTTGAAGGGACTTTGAAAAAATTTCAACTGGAATTTTAGCCATTTTTTGACGTGAAATTGTAAACCTGTGGACATGGATTTTGAAAATTCTAGAGAGAATTTTAAAAGCTTCAAGAGAATTTCAACAATTTTGAGAGGGATTTGAAAAGTTTCAATGGGAATGGGAAGAATTGGGACAAAAATTGGAAAATTTTTCAGGGACTTTGAAAACATTTCAACTGGAATTTTAGCCATTTTTTGACGTGAAATTGTAAACATGTGGACATGGATTTTGAAAATTCTAGAGAGAATTTTAAAAGCTTCAAGAGAATTTCAACAATTTTGAGAGGGATTTGAAAAGTTTCAATGGGAATGGGAAGAATTGGGACAAAAATTGGAAAATTTTTCAGGGACTTTGAAAAAATTTCAACTGGAATTTTAGCCATTTTTTGACGTGAAATTGTAAACATGTGGACATGAATTTTGAAAATTCTAGAGAGAATTTTAAAAGCTTCAAGAGAATTTCAACAATTTTGAGAGGGATTGGAAAAGTTTCAATGGGAATGGGAAGAATTGGGACAAAAATTGAAAATTTTGAAGGGACTTTGAAAAAAATTTCAACTGGAATTTTAGCCATTTTTTGACGTGAAATTGTAAACATGTGGACGTGGATTTTGAAAAATTCTAGAGAGAATTTTAAAAGCTTCAAGAGAATTTCAACAATTTGGAGAGGGATTTGAAAAGTTTCAATGGGAATGGGAAGAATTGGGACAAAAATTGGAAAATTTTTAAGAGACTTTGAAAAAAATTTCAGCTGGAATTTTAGCCATTTTTGACGTGAAATTGTAAACATGTGGACATGGATTTTGAAAATTCTAGAGAGAATTTTAAAAGCTTCAAGAGAATTTCAACAATTTGGAGAGGGATTTGAAAAGTTTCAATGGGAATGGAAGAATTGGGACAAAAATTGGAAAATTTTTAAGGGACTTTGAAAAAATTTCAACTGGAATTTTAGCCATTTTTGACGTGAAATTGTAAACATGTGGACATGGATTTTGAAAATTCTAGAGAGAATTTTAAGAGCTTCAAGAGAATTTCAACAATTTTGAGAGGGATTTGAAAAGTTTCAATGGGAATGGGAAGAATTGGGACAAAAATTGGAAAATTTTTCAGGGACTTTGAAAAAATTTCAACTGGAATTTTAGCCATTTTTTGACGTGAAATTGTAAACCTGTGGACGTGGATTTTGAAAATTCTAGAGAGAATTTTAAAAGCTTCAAGAGAATTTCAACAATTTTGAGAGGGATTTGAAAAGTTTCAATGGGAATGGGAAGAATTGGGACAAAAATTGGAAAATTTTGAAGGGACTTTGAAAAAAATTTCCACTGGAATTTTAGCCATTTTTATTCCGTGAAATTGTAGACATGTGGACATGGATTTTGAAAATTCTAGAGAGAATTTTAAAAGCTTCAAGAGAATTTCAACAATTTGGAGAGGGATTTGAAAAGTTTCAATGGGAATGGGAAGAATTGGGACAAAAATTGGAAAATTTTTCAGGGACTTTGAAAAAATTTCAACTGGAATTTTAGCCATTTTTTGACGTGAAATTGTAAACATGTGGACGTGGATTTTGAAAATTCTAGAGAGAATTTTAAAAGCTTCAAGAGAATTTCAACAATTTTGAGAGGGATTTGAAAAGTTTCAATGGGAATGGGAAGAATTGGGACAAAAATTGGAAAATTTTGAAGGGACTTTGAAAAAATTTCCACTGGAATTTTAGCCATTTTTTGACGTGAAATTGTAAACATGTGGACATGGATTTTGAAAATTCTAGAGAGAATTTTAAAAGCTTCAAGAGAATTTCAACAATTTTGAGAGGGATTTGAAAAGTTTCAATGGGAATGGGAAGAATTGGGACAAAAATTGGAAAATTTTTAAGGGACTTTGAAAAAATTTCAACTGGAATTTTAGCCATTTTTTTTATGTGAAATTGTAAACATGTGGACATGGATTTTGAAAATTCTAGAGAGAATTTTAAAAGCTTCAAGAGAATTTCAACAATTTTGAGAGGGATTTGAAAAGTTTCAATGGGAATGGGAAGAATTGGGACAAAAATTGGAAAATTTTTAAGGGACTTTGAAAAATTTCCACTGGAATTTTAGCCATTTTTTGACGTGAAATTGTAAACATGTGGACATAGATTTTGAAAATTCTAGAGAGAATTTTAAAAACTTCAACAGAATTTCAACAATTTTGAGAGGGATTTGAAAAGTTTCAATGGGAATGGGAAGAATTGGGAAAAAAATTGGAAAATTTTGAAGGGACTTTGAAAAAATTTCAACTGGAATTTTAGCCATTTTTTGACGTGAAATTGTAAACATGTGACGTGGATTTTGAAAATTCTGGAGAGAATTTTAAAAGCTTCAAGAGAATTTCAACAATTTTGAGAGGGATTTGAAAAGTTTCAATGGGAATGGGAAGAATTGGGACAAAATTGGAAAATTTTGAAGGGACTTTGAAAAAATTTCCACTGGAATTTTAGCCATTTTATTCTGTGAAATTGTAAACCTGTGGACATGGATTTTGAAAATTCTAGAGAGAATTTTAAAAGCTTCAAGAGAATTTCAACAATTTTGAGAGGGATTGGAAAAGTTTCAATGGGAATGGGAAGAATTGGGACAAAAAATTGGAAAATTTTGAAGGGACTTTGAAAAAATTTCAACTGGAATTTTAGCCATTTTTTGACGTGAAATTGTAAACATGTGGACATGGATTTTGAAAATTCTAGAGAGAATTTTAAAAGCTTCAAGAGAATTTCAACAATTTTGAGAGGGATTTGAAAAGTTTCAATGGGAATGGGAAGAATTGGGACAAAAATTGGAAAATTTTTAAGGGACTTTGAAAAAATTTCAACTGGAATTTTAGCCATTTTTTTACATGAAATTGTAAACATGTGGACGTGGATTTTGAAAATTCTAGAGAGAATTTTAAAAGCTTCAAGAGAATTTCAACAATTTTGAGAGGGATTTGAAAAGTTTCAATGGGAATGGGAAGAATTGGGACAAAAATTGGAAAATTTTGAAGGGACTTTGAAAAAATTTCAACTGGAATTTTAGCCATTTTTGACGTGAAATTGTAAACATGTGGACATGGATTTTGAAAATGCTAGAGAGAATTTTAAAAGCTTCAAGAGAATTTCAACAATTTGGAGAGGGATTTGAAAAGTTTCAATGGGAATGGGAAGAATTGGGACAAAATTGGAAAATTTTTAAGGGACTTTGAAAAAATTTCAACTGGAATTTTAGCCATTTTTTTACATGAAATTGTAAACATGTGGACGTGGATTTTGAAAATTCTAGAGAGAATTTTAAAAGCTTCAAGAGAATTTCAAC